>NW_019384832.1:168297-175169 GCF_000671375.1 Centruroides sculpturatus
CAATTAAATAATATTTAAAAAAAATTTTTTAATACAAAAAAAGTGCTGTACTGATGTCATATGTAAATTGGATAAACGGACGAAGGTTCGGAAAATACGCAGGATAAAATTTAAAAGATAATGGTGCTTTACAATATCAAAAAATAGTTTTTATATTTTCCTCCAAGCTTACAAATGTTTATTGATTGACCTGTTAGCTCATCAAATCACGGCACATCGTAATATATGCAAATCGTCTAACTAGTTGACGGTGTGACAGGAAAGGCTTATGAGATACGCTTGAAAGAACGGATAAGAATGGTACGACTTTAGGTAATAGTTGAAATTTGTAATTTTTAGATTTTAAATCTGTAAAGTTTATCATTTATTTTGTCCATGTAGTAAAAATTAAGATAACAAATTATGTTATTGTAAAAATAAAACGGATTTTATGGTGGAAACGTTATGTAAACCTATGGGTCGTCTGGTGTTCTACTGTATATTTGGTGTTTGTATCGAAGTGAGGTATGTTTCACAAAAAATTTTTTGTACGTTTTTTAGTTTTTTATTTGTGTTCGGTTGTATCCATATAATATTTTATATATATTTAGTTGGCTGAGGAGGGGCAAATGCCCGAAACGTAGATGTATAGCAAAACGTTCTAACTGAATAAAGATTGAAACTTGCCTAGTGTTGAAGAAAAGTCACTTCATTGTGCCAGTATACAATATTTTTCATGTTTAAACCAGTTCTCATAATTCCAATTATTTTTCAAAATAGATAGTAACTTTTGAGGCACCCTGTATTTTTCTTAGCACAATATTTGGATTTGCTTTTAGTCTCTGTGGAGTGTCCCCTTGGCTATTTTGCATCCAGATTCTTTTAAAATTTGTCAAATTGATAAATTTTGAGAAGCTACAATTTTCAAAAACTGTCATCTTCAGGTAATGTTGACTTTCAAAAACAAGAGTGCCATGATTGATGAACATTTTCCCTGTGCAATAATTTCGTAAACTTTATATTGCTCATTAAATGAAATATCATCCATAACTCATAAATGATGATTTTTGCATTATTCATACCAGTGGAATGGACTTTGCATGTTCTTTTAACTATGAGAATATCATATTAAGAGACAATAAAAATGCTACTAGAGAGAGTGATATTTCAAAACTTTTTCAGAGAGATGAAAACTCAACTTCAAATACTTCATCTGAAAAATCATCATTTTTAGGTTATGAAGTTTTTGCATTTAATGGGGAATATGCAGTTTATCCTAAAATCTTTGGATTTCTGTAACTGTATGTTGTTTCAATTTTAATTGCCACACATTTTCAATTTATTCACTTGAAAATTGTTTTTGCTTTATTATTACTAGCAAAAATTTCTGATTTTTTATTAATTTCAAAGACCAATTTTATACAGCTTTTAAAAAGTATCATATTTAGGAAAAATGTCATTTTACCTGAACTTTTGAGACAAGCCTTATTCAAGTGTTATGCATTTTAACTGACAAAAGATACTTATGATGTGTTTTTAAAATAATAGAATCAAAAAGCCTTTCATTTCTGAAATGAATTACTGAAGTTATACCTGAATATCTTAGAATAGCTAAAAAATCTCCTTATAATAAAGGCTTTAAAATCAATGAGAACTAGTAAAATTTCTTTCCACTTAACTTCAATTTCCTATCTAATAAAATAATAATTACTATTTTATGTCAAGGCTTAGCTTTTTAAATATTGTATTCAGATACTTTCTTCTGTCTCTTATCTGGATCCTGTGACAGAAAATTTTAAAAAATGATGTACTCACTTTCCAATAATCTACTGTGTTTTGTTTAATTTTATCTATTTAAAAATTTGTTTCTAACAGTAATGCCATCTCTCTCTCAAGTTTGAAATATTTTTAAAATTTTAGTTGAAGATGAATTTTTATATAACAGGTTTCAAAAAAATAAGGATTTTCATTTTTATCTATGTCTTTTTTATGTGTTATAGTGGATTTGACATTTTTTACTAGTTATTGAGAAAGCTAAAATGATATAAAATTTTATTAATAAAAATAATAATTCTATACACTTTGTTTCATATATAAAAGTGTAATATTCAATATGCTAAAAATATACATAAATATACATACACGGTCTGTCCCAAAAGTAAGTGTACTAATTTTTTATTTAATGACTGAGCAGCTTAACACATCACTAATTGGTATTTTCATGTTGCTAGATATCATAGCAGAATATACAGATCTGTTTCAAGTTGATCAGTTAAGTCAAACATGCACAATCGCTGTTTGTGTAAGACAGTGTTTTAACACATTGTTACATTTTAAATGTAGAAAAAGCTCGAAAACGTTACACTACCAAAGTTTTGTGAAACTCAAGAAATCTGCAACAGAGACATTTGCAGATTTAACTGAAGTTTATGAAGATGCCACTTTATCAAGAAACATGGTGTTTAGATGACACAAAGATTCAGGGTAAAGATGATGCTTATCATTTTTTTCAATAGCTGTAGAAACATGCACAAAGAATTTTTACCTTCAGGACACAGTTAATCATGCTTTCTACAAAGATGTCTTGTACAGTACAGTACTTGAAGTCGTTTTCTGTAAGGGTGTTTACAGAAAACGACTTCAAGTACTGCTATGACCAGTGGAAAGAACTTTGGAACCACTGTGTGACCTCACAAGGGTCATACTTTGAAGGAGATCACTTATAGTTTAATGTAACTCTTGTGTACTTTGAAATAAAAAAATGAGTACACTTACTTTTGGGACAGACCATGTATGTATAAACATTTCTAAGCCCAATAATTATATTAAACAATTATAATATACAAGCTAAACAATTGCTGAATTAAATTGGGCTATTACCAGCACTATTAATAATTAAACACTGAGTAATTTGGCACTAGAGGGTAGGCTTTAGGTACCATCTCTGACACAACTACTTTAGCCATCTGGCCATCCATTTAATTTTAATTCTAAGAAAAATATAGACACTTTCTTTTCTAGAATATTGTTCCTCTTTTAAAAAATTCTTAAAATTTGCATTTAGGGCTGCTATGTATGCTCAAGTAAATTTTAAGATTTGGCTGTTTTTTATGACATATTTGTACATTTTGATTTTATCCCATGATTAAAACAGAAAAAATTTAATTTAAAGTTTGACAATTTCTTTGTATGACTACATTTCTTCTGATCTTTTTTCAATGTGAAATCATTCCTGCATGCCATTTGATTTTAATTAAAATCCAGACATATTTTAGGTGTTTAATTGAAAAAGTCAAAACTAAAACTTATGCAAATAACATAAATTTATTAAATTTTGCTGATCAGAGTAGGAATAGTTTAATTTATTTATTAACTAAAATTAAAATATTTTGTTTATACACATCCTATTGTATCAATTGGTTTATCATATTATTTTTACTGGTTTTTAAGGTCTTGAATCAATTTTTGTTTTTCCATTCAAACGTTATCTTTTTAAATTAATTTTTTGGGAACATATCTACTATTAAAAACAGACTTAGGCACCAGAGGGCAAATGTATGGTGGAAATGCAAATATCATATCATATACAATACCATTATGTATTTGAAAACTAATAAAACGTTTTAATCACAATCTTTCATTCTAAATTTTCAAATAACTTAAATGTAATCCAAAACTGAAAACAGATATTCATTTATGAGATATCATCATATAAATAATGATATCTCATAAATCAATATCTGAGTGTAATATTAAGACAACTTTTCTTGTAAGAGTGTATTCAATTTGTAATAATATTTAAAAGACATATAAAATGAAATTTACTTAAAAATTGCTTAAAATTAAAATTTTATTAAATTTTATAAAAATTTATATATAAACTATACTATTGGCATTTTAGAAAATTGATTTCATTATAGTGATGTTAAATACTCACCATATCTCCTGGTTGAGGAATAGCCCGGATAATCTGTATGAAAGCCAAAGGAAAGAAGGATAGATGAAGACAACAGATAATAGGACAATAAAAATATACAATATCAGCAGCAACAAATTAGAATTTAGAACTAATTTTATGATACATATTGATTATAAAGTGTGGAAGAACTTCAAATATCACTTAAAAATCATTACTTAATAAATTGATTAAAAAATGCTTTTATCAGAGATTTATGGAAACAAATACAGTACATCTAGAAATAAAGCAACATGAAACTTATTTGGTAATTACAATTAATTTTTTTTGACTGGCTATGTTTTAAGATTGAAAAATAAATCTCTGTCCAGCCTGCTAGTCCTTCAGACTTATAAATACAATCAATTTTAGTAATAATTAAGTTTTGGATAGAATTTTAGTAAAAACTTATATTAAAAATATAGTTAATTGCTAAAACAAAACTAGTAATTGAAGTAACAGTTTCTCTTATCCATTACTTTTTTGAAATCACTATGTTTAATTAATACAAAGATAGTAAGTTATAGCTCAGAATGGTTAGTAACCGATAGCTAGAGCTGCATGCACTCTTTGAGAACAAACTTTAGCTATTAATATCAATGTTCTATGTACATCTAAATTGATTGATCAGCTGTAATCAGTAGTCAGAAAATTACTTCATCTTTGAAAAATGTTTCTACAAGGTTCATATATTTTTTATACCACAGATACAATGTGGCATGATATTTTTCACCAATGACGACCTAATTTACAGGATCAATTTTTTGGCACTTATTTTTTAAACTGTCTGTATTAGGGAGAATCTTCTTTCCACTATACACAATCATTAATGTACAGTTACCTAGATATTTTGGAAGTTTTTGGCCAATAAATACACACTAGAATACGATGAAAGGAAAACTGTGAGAGGAAATAGATCAGGAGAAACAGCACAGTTGCTGCAATATTACAAAAATTAATAGAATTAATTTTAAACAAGTCAATAAGATTAATCATAATCAATATTATAATGATTAAAAATGAAATCAAAACAGGAAACAGAAAAATTTAAGTAATAAAAAGAGAATAAATTGAAAATAATAATAAATAAAAAGAATGCAGCAGTATAAAGAGATTACAGTAGAGCAATACAGTTTATAGAAAACCTTCATTTCCCAATTGTGCCTCTAAGATATGCTCTTTAATTTAAAAAGACCATTGTACTTATTCCATTTAAAAATTTCTTTATATTTCCATTTTATTCCAAGTATTTTCTTTCTTTCTTAATTTCTTAGTTTTGATGATTATTTTTAACAATAGATTAAGTTTAAAAAACATGTCATTAATAATAGCAAAATACATTTTTCATTCAAATATTCTCAATTCCCAATATCTTGGTTTCTACTCAAATTTTTAAAATGTTTCTCCCCCAACAAAAGTGTTGCTGACCCCTAGTGTAGCTAAATACTGGATACATGTATACATACTCAGGTATGATTCAATAAGTACATTGATACATATTATACAAGCATGAATAAATTAATGTATTAATATTAGACTTGATACAGTTATTGTTTTAAGTATTGAAAAACATTTCTTATGGAGCTACTGTATTTTTAATGAAATAATATTCTAATTTATTATAAACAGAAAAGTACTATATACAAAATAAATTAAAATTACAAAACTTCTTGATGTTTTAGTTCTATCAAAATCATCATTAGAAATGCAAAATAACATTATTATTATTTTGTTAAATTATAATTCTTGTAGTTATTTGTTAGTTTCTAATATACAAATGACAAGGTTGCTACAGCTATTTCTAATTTAATTTTTGTATTTGATTCCTTCACTTCCATAGTAACAGAACTGTTTCTGACGAGTTTGCTTGAAAATACAGTATTATAATGTTGAGAATTTTTATATATTTTTTATTTTTCCATAAAATGTTTATTTGTATTTTGGAATTAAAATATTTTCCAACTTATAAATTGATATACTAAAAATATTTTGAATTTTAATAAAAAAAACTAATGAATTTTATAACTGACTAATAAGTATATAGATAAAAACAATCATATTATTTAAGATTTATTTTGGCAAAATAAAAATGACAAATGAAAATTTATTTCAATATAATTGTTGTTTAGTCATTAAATTAAATAATTTTTTATCATTTAAATTCATTGCTTTTTATGCAATAAATTATTATTTGTGTATAATCAATCAATAAATTAATTTCTAATGATTTTTAAGTTTAAATTTAATTCCATACTTTATAACCACATTAAATAACAAATTACTTTCTTATTACTACAATACAACTAATTCAGAAACAGGATTTAAAATTTTATTTTCAATCAATGTGGTTTATTTTTCATCAAAATAATAATAAAATATATTATGATTACATGTAAGATATCAGCAAATACTTTCTTATATACAGTGTCTCTAAAAAGTTTATAGACTGATGATTAACAGTCATAAATCAAATAATATAAAGGAAAAAACTGATAATTATAATGTTAAATAAATATAAAATTTCTTAGAACTTTGAATAGCAGCCAGGTACAACAAAAGACTTAGAAATACACAAGGAGATGAGAGCAATAACAGGAAATAAAATACAAACACAGTAGAGTCTTGAAAACTTGGCACTCGATAACCCTGCAGTCCGGATAACTCGGCCACACCCTGGCAGGGCAAAAAAATTCTTAGTTAATTAATTTTCATTATAGACAGCTTTATGCCTCAAAGTATTTTTCTGAGGTCTGTCTTATCAGGTAAGTTACTGTACACAGTGTATTCATTAATTTTCATTTTCATGTAGTAAAAGCTCTATGCCTTCATAAAGGATGTGCTTTTCCTTTGTTTAAGGGTATTTGGGCAGTTTATTCTCTGTTGTATTCTCAAGTAAACAATACATACAAGTACAGTACAGTATTTTCTGAGGAAACAC
>NW_019384832.1:175764-189279 GCF_000671375.1 Centruroides sculpturatus
AATAGGACGATTATTATTTTTAAAAAAAATTTGATAGGCTTAACATGGAGGAAAATTCAACGCAAAGTAGGTTAATAGCGATAGACTAATATACTAATTACATGGGATATAATAATATACTACACTAATAATGGATTTTTTCATACTTTTCGGTTATCTGACTTTTCAATTATCCGACCAACCCCAGTCCCCAATTGAGTTGGATAATCAATGCTCTACTGTAGTTGTAATGATAGATTAGTAGTTCACAGAGTGATGTTCAAACTTTGTAAGAATTCTATGTAAAATAATGAATTACAAAGATTAAAACATCTAATCAGTGTTCAAATATTGCAGAATTCAATCAAAAAGATCTAAGCATGAATGCTGAAAACATCAAAACCTTGTCTGTATTCTAATAGTGAAGTTGCTGGTATTTAAAGTATTTTTATATTTTTTTTATGAGAATTTGTTATTCAGTTTGTCATTTAATTATTGTAAGGTAAATAAAAAATTTATTAATCACGAAAAAAAACTGCTATTACATGGTAACTATATGTTTTAAATACAGTAGAATCTACATTTATTATAATCACTTTGGAACTTGCCTATACTGATACTGATAACATTAAGCAGGATAAATAATAAAAATACAGGGTACAGTCAAAAAGTTCCAGGACTGGTGACATGGTGTTACAGCCACATGCTAAACTTGCATAAACTAGGATGCATAATAGACATTGTTATTCAGCTTCCCACAAAATTTCATGCCATCATCAGATGTAATTTTTGTTTCTAGCTATTTATATTAGATTATGTTCTCACTGATTTGTGACTTTCCTTTGTTTTGTAAAATAAATCCTTTTAGGAACAGCATGTGTATGAAATTTTGTTTCAAATTCGGCAAGGATACAACAAAAAAGAAAGTGATTACAGGAGATGAAACATGGATTTATGACTACAACACTGAGACCAATCAACTCAACAGAAAAATCGTGGCTCACCCAGACCAAAGAAAGCACACCAAATGAGGTGCAATCTCAAGAGCATGCTCATTTTTATTTTTGATAGAGAAGGAATTATTCTTCAAGAATTCTTCCACAAAGCCAAACAGTGAATCAAAAGTTTCAGTGGATCAGTGGATGTTTTGAGGTGCCTGCATGAAAATGTCAGATGAAAAAAGGTCAGATCTTTGGAAAGCTCAGAATTGGTTGTTGCATCACAACAACACCATTGCTTGCACAGCTATTTCTATTCAACAGTTTCTCACAATGTCCACAATTCTCCACACCCATTATTCACCAAACTTGGAGTGTGTGACTTTTGTCTGTTTCCACAGCTAAAAAGAGTGCTGAAACAACAGTGATTTGAGAACATTGATAACATTCAAACAGAATTTCAGCGAGTGATTAACAATGCATGCCTCAAAAAAGAATTCCAGGAATGTTTTAAAAACTGGGAGAAGTACTGGAATCTATGTATAACTGCAGAAGGAATTTATTTTGAAGGCAATAACTCTAAATAAATTAAAATGTACATTAGACATTTTGGGACTACCAGTCCCAAAACTTTTTTACTGCATCTTATATAATTAATAAATTCTGGTTTTATTCTGACCTTAAAGAATATGTTAAAACAATTAAAAATGTATGACTTAATAATAATTATAATAAATAAATCTTTAATATATAATTCACTTCAGTGTTGTTTGCTTGTTCTTATGCAGTAACTAACATATAATTGAAGTAAGAAATGCCAGAAATTTAAACTATTGTATTTAAACTAGAAATGCACTAACCATCAGCCAATAGTAGGAAATTATGAAAACATAATAACAGAAATTCCCAAAGTTTGGGTGGTCACAAGCTGATTTAGGGCGAGTCATGTTAAACATTAAAATATAAGAATAGTTTACATGTTTACTAGAAAAGTAGATGATGACAAATATAGACTGACTCAAAGCACTGGAAGTGCTAGAGATTTTTAAAGCAGAAAGACAAGGAAAATATATAAATTTTACAGAGTGGTGCATTTCACAAGCATGGCAGAACCTGTTTGATACATCATTATGAAAACTTGTTACAATTTCCACACTTGGACGCACCTTATTGGTCAATTTTATAAAATTTTATATTCAAATTTTTGTATAAGGTCTTCTGTACCTGACACATTCAAACACCAAAACATTACACATTCCTGGTATTTGAAATTTTGTGACTTGTAGCAGATCTTAGAAGACTGAAAACATTCATTTTTCTGAAACCATTCTGCTGGGTGAATACCAAGATAAGAAGTTTCCACAGACTTTTTTTAATACATATCATATTTAGTTTTTGAATGAATTTTATGTTTTTAATTAATTAATTTATTTATTTTTAGTACAATTGGAAACAATTGTATTCCACCCCCAGATAACAAGAAATAAAAGATTCCCAATAAAATAATAACAAATTATAAAAGACATTAAAAATTAAAAATAACATAAGTAAAAACTGCTTTAATTCACAAATTTCAAGTACATATATTTTTGTAAAAAAAAAAAGATCTCCATAAAATCACTAAGTAACTGCATAAGCTTCTGTAAATTAACACTACCACCAAAAATCCAACACTTGAATATATATTTAGTGGAAAAACTAATGTTATCTACCATTTTGGGCTCACCAGTGGCCAAGTGATTTTCGTACCCTGAACACTGGGAGTTCGGTTGTGGGTTCGCACCTCACCCAGATGGGCTGGCCACATGGAGTTTTCCAGGTTTTCTCCGCGTCTGTAACGCCTAAATAGGAGCCAGTTTTTCTTAAAAAGATCTCCCGGAAGGCACCCCCTGGGCAGATCGCCCAAGTGTTGTGCTGCCATAACTTAACAAAACAAACATTTTCTACCATTTACAATGGGCATCTTTAGGTTTAAGAGAATGCTATAAAAATAAATGCACTTCTAATGTTTTCTAGCTTATTTAGAAAATAATCTATAAAACAGCAATTCTTCCTATGATAAGAAATAGCTGCCCCAAAAAACTATACATTTAGTTAAAAGATGCAAATACTATATTCTCAAGACACTCATCACCTTTGAAGACTAACTCTATAACCAGAATCCTGAATTACTCAGTGATATCAATGCTCAGGTGGTAGCCTCTGGCAGATTTCTGTCAGCCAGACTTATGAGGATGCACAAAAAAAAATCAATTGGTTCATCTGCATTCAGCACCAGTACAATGAAGGTCAACTCCAAAAAGGCATTATCTGCTGGGACAACATTTCACCTCCTGTATACCTATAGGACACCATTAAGCATAGCCCTTCATACACTCCTCTTAAAACTAAGCAGTTTGTTCCTGATGTGGAAAACCTCATTGAAGGTCTTAATGAGATTCACAAATTCTTTAGGTAGCAGGCTTATCTTTAACACAAAAAACTACAACTACCAACAGCCCAATTCTTCAATTTGAACATCTACAAAGGTCTCTAAAAGATAAATGATAATAAATGATATCATCATCGTCCTTAGCAATGTTCCCTCTAAGCTGCGCACTGCTCAAATTGTTGCCGCGCACGAGAATTTATGTGACACACAGGCGAGCAAGCACACCGATTTGAATTCTTGTTTACTTATTTCTCACTTTGTCTGCAACATGATTATTGCTGCGTATATTTCGATTAAATACATTAAATCAGTGACAAAAGATAATATTTCGTATAAAAGTATGTTTTAAAATGAATTTTAATCGCTACTTATAATAAATTATTTTAATTTTTATAGGAAAAAATCAGATTTTATATATATATATACATACTATAACTCAAAAAAATTTTTTGCTCAGAATCCGTTCAGCAAAAATGTTTTTTGCTCAGAGAAGTATATGTTCTGCTCATCTACAAAAAAATTAGAGGGAACATTGGTCCTTAGGGCAGACAAATCCAAAGACATTTTCCTTATAAACAAATCCATCTACAAGAATAGAATCTTCAACTATATTCAAAATATGTAATGCTCTGTGCCTCCCGTCAGTTACCTTGAAAAACTAATCCAAAGTTGCATATCTACCCATCAAACCTCTAGTTGACCTACTACATCTTCACAAAATTACAGTACAAGCACCATCCATACCCCACATACTTAAAACATTTGCTAAGATTCAATTAAAATTGTCAACAAATCAATATCTCCCACTATTTGTCTCAAAAAAATTGTTAACAAGTTCATTTCTGACAACCTTTCCACCTATCCACACAATATGTGTGGATAGGTGTGAAATTAAAGATGTGTGGATAGGTGCCAAATTAAAGACTCCACTAATGTGGAGTCTTTAATTTGGCACCTTAAAAACCTAAAACTTCAAACTGGAGGATATTTTACAGTCTGTGATTTCGATTGTTCTACCCATCTATAAAAATAGAGCCATGGTTCTGTCAATTACAAAATTTCCTTCTGCAATCTATACTGAATTTGATATCCATTAGCCAACATAACAGAATTGGATGCCACACCTTTGAGTTTGAAGGGGGTCACTTACCTGCAGAGCACCAGGGTACAGATGGACAGCCCTATTTCAGGCACATTATACAGAACTTGCATAAATGCCATCTCTCATGACCAAATTGTCATTACTCCGCCTTGTGTGCCATGCTGTTCATGGAGGTGTATATAGTTTGGCTTGTATCTGAATGTTTATCATGTGTAAAAGACAGGGCAGTGGAGACAGAGTTGGGAGGAATTTCTGGCCAAAGGAGTTGGAAAAAATGTGTCGACTTTGACTCTTAAATAAAAAAACTAAAGTAAATTTAAAATGTAAATGAAAGAAAATTTATTATATATTCAGTAATTTAAAAAAATTTTTTTTTTGTATTTTGTTATAATTCATTTATTTTAAATATAAAATGCCTATAAGCACCTCTGCCCCCATAAATGACTTGGTATTAAATTTTGCTGGAGTCAGAGTCAGCCTACTAAAATTATCAGGAGTCGAAGTCGAGTGTTTTTTTTTTTTTTACCAACTCTGCAGCTCTGGGAGATGGCGCGCAAAATGTACATTTTACTTTCCCAGCTCTGTTATATATAACAGAGGAAAACCACAGGAACATTTTTACATTTTTGTACTCAGGGAAACTTAAAAGGTCGAAAAATGCAAATAAAATTTAGAGATTATTTCTATATGTACAAATGGATGTGTGTGTGTATGGATTGGGCACAATATTATTTACCTTCTTTTGAAGCTTAATAATTTCCATGATTTTTGTCGAAAATTTCTGAAATTTTGCAGGAAGATTTGTTATATCAAGGGAATCAAAGCTATTAAATTTCAGTAGTTAAAGGTCAAGAGGATCGTGGATCATATCTTAAGTAGAGTCGAACTTAATGAAGATTTTACTTATTATTAACATTTACAATTTTTTATAAAATTCATCTCTACCCTCAAAATTAAACCATTTGCCATTTTATAACTAAAAATGTGAAAAATTTTTTTATAACAAAATCTCATAAATAATGGTGCCCCACACAAATTTATTTATGTTTAATAATATAAAATTTAATTTTTTAATTAAGATATCATAACAGCCAGAAAAGTTATGCAACTTGTTGCTGGATTTTTTACTAGTCTATTTAAGAACTCTTACTAGTCAAGATGCTGGACTGGTATAAAAGTAAAATTTTAATGTATAGTGGAGTTGACCTGTATGAAGATGACAAATTCATTCTTAGAGGATCATAGTTCATGGTCAAAGATAGAATATAGTGACACCTTGTCTAATAACCCAATTTATAACTCTCAACCATACAAAAGCATACAAATCACTTAAAGCTCAATTTTGTAACAAGTGGCTGGGTTGATCAAAGACTTTAATAAAGAATTCTTAACATCGGTATGATGTTAAGAATTCTTAATTTTCTCTTGCTGGGAAAGGTATTTTCCCAGCAAGAGAAATTTAAGAATATTAAAACAAACTTGGTCGTTGTACTGACTAAAATGCACATTTTATAATAGAAATGATGCTATGCAATGATCAATAAAACTAAGTGCTGTGTGGTAATTGTTTTTTTTTGTAATTGTCAAATTTGCTTTATTCCGTTTTAAGATTTACTTACACAATATCTCTTCATTAGGTGTAAGTTTCCCCCATTTAAAGTTTGGTTATTCAATCATGTATCAGATGAGGTTAAAAGAGAACAGAAACTGGAAATGTCACAAATATGGCACTAGGCAAAACACACACATGCAACACGTAATCTGGAACTCCTAATACGTCACATGCAAGTTGTCTTTACAACTTGGGTGATATTACAGCTAAAATCCAGAATCCTGCCACCCTATGAAGAGCAAATTGCACTATACACTTGTATATAATGTCCTATCATCTAGCATAATAAACTGGACCTATATAAATTCATCATCAGGGTTATAATACTAACCCCACAGCCTACTCCTATATCAGAATAAGAGAGTTACAATGAAGTACACTTCCTGGATCTTTTTATTTCACTGAATAACAGCCACATCGTAACAAAAGTGAACTATAAACTGATATACAATCTCTTTTTATCTCAGTTTCTTTGCATGATCCAAACAAATTCAAATTAGTTGTCATGGTGTATATTTTTATTGAATAGATTCTTATTAACTAGTTATGGGCTGGATCGTTAAAAATGTATATCCAGGGATATGGATACAGATGCGGATCATTAGTGTCTAGATCCGCGGATATGGATACAAATCTCAACTTTCGTACTCAGTCAGCACCTGTGCGTATGACCCTTGGACCGATAGTTGACACTTTGCGTTAGTAACGCGACGTGTTTTGACTTGCACTGCGTATATTTTTGTTTATAGTTTAGTGTGACACAGGATAGCATAGATTACGTTTGTGTTTTTGGAGAGTGTTGAGTTAAAATAAAAACAATGTCGAGAAAAAAGTTTAGTAGTGTAATATAGAAATATTTTATGATAGTAAATGATTTTTGCATGATAAAATTTTTGCAATATGAATGTGTCAAATATGTGATTTTAAGAAATAAAAAGTGATTTGAATTAAAGTTATTAGTGTTTTATTGCTATCTATCTTTAAAAAACAATTATCATATAAATAACGAAATTCATTAAGATAAAAGATCCGATAAAGATCTGCTAAAAAGTAACGGATACGGATCTTTTTTCCCCTCGGATATCCGCGGATATGGATACAGATATCCGGCACATCACTATTATTAACATTTTTGAGTTCGTCTAACAATAAACATAAAATAAATTGTACATTAAAACTTTTATTGATCAATTATATTTTTATAATTTGGAAGAGCATGGTGTTAATTCTAACATTAGTCAGAATTTTATTAATTTTATTCCATTTATAATTTATATCTGAAGAAACCTGTAATAAAACAGCTTTCAAGTTGATTGGTTAAATTTCAGAATCTATAAAAATATTTTCAATTCTGAATTTTTAATCTTAAACATTTAATATTTTTAAATCCATAAATACACAATGAACATCAAGTCCGTTAGTATTATATAGTACACACATCCATTAATTAATCAAAAAATTTTGTAGGCTGCCAGTGGAACAAAATTGTTCTTTTATTTCCCAATGAAAGTTCATTTAAACTTTACTTTTATATAAAAGAATAAGCTAACTTTACTATTAAATTAACTATCATCATCAATCAATCAGTGATATCAGACAGTATTACTATTAATAATATTTTAATTTTCCATATACTCAATAAGTTTCTCAAATATAAAGTTACTAAATAATACATGAAACATTAAAACAGTCAACAAAATTTTTTGTGAATTCAACATAATAAAAAATAAAAAAAACCAACCAATCTACTTAATGAACAAAACATTTAACAATAATGAACAACTCTGAACCACCGCTAGTCATTTTCAAAACCATTACTAAAGAAAATTATAATTTTATTATAGACTCCTCCTAAAAAACAATTTATTCCATATAATGACTCATTATTAATGAGATAACACAAAAGAAACTGGATAAAAGAATCCAAATTAAATAAGACAAGGCTTGTACTGTACAACAGATCTGAGAATTGTAAAAAACTTTATATGGAAAAGATCTTTTACATTTATCAAAGAAATATAATAAATTGATCAATAAAAATAGTTAAAAAAGCAATGAGACCTTATAATTAAAAAATATATAAAAAAACATTTTAAAGTAACACTTTTTATTCAGATAAGTATACTAAAAAGTAAAAAATAAATTTTCTTCAGCTTTCACAGTACTATATTTTTGGTGTTATGCCACCAAAAATAAGAGCATGGGGCACTTCTGTTTAGAAATATTCTATGACGAAAAATACTATAAAAGCTGAAGAAAATTTATTTTTTACTTTTTAGTACATTTATCTGAATAAAAAGTGTTATTTTAAAATGTTTTTTTATATATTTTTTATTTTCTACTTTTTAGATATACTATATGTATATAACAATGAACTATCGAAATTCTTCTTAGTTTAGCATTTAATTTTATGTATATTATTTTCTAAGAGATTGGTTTTGATTCAAAAAAGTTTTAAGTCATTTAAATTTGATGTAGTTTGTGATTAGTACTCTCTGGTGATAGAATGCTACCTTGAACATGACAGCTTCTACGGTCTGCAAAATTGCTGATAAGGTGTGGTTAACAAAAGTAATGAAGACTAATATCTTTTATGTATATGTTTTTATATTTTCTTGAAGATTAAAAGGTGTACTTTATCTATTTGGTGGGATAACCATATTCTTTGTCTTCACATTTGTTCCTACGTGTAGGATGACAAATAACGATCACATGCCATCTGCTATCAGATTTTATTTGCAAATTTCAATTATTCAGTAATTTTTTGCTAATTGCTAAAAATGTTTGCAAACTATTAAAAAATGCACTGTCATTGGCAATACACGTGTGTTCAAAGTTTCAATTAGATCAGAAATTGGGAAGTAGACGAATTGCAACTTCTTACCTGGACAGATGGCCGACAGACAGACTGAGTAAGTTAATAAAAAGCTTTAAAAATGATTTTGCCAGAAAATTCTGGAAGAGATTTTGAAGCCAATCTAAAGGCAAAGTTAAACACTTAGTATCTTCTTTACTTTTTATAATAGTAGTTTCTAAATCACCCTAAATTTTACAATTCATCTGTTTTTATTTTAATATATTTAATTCAATATTTAGACTTGTATACTACATTATTTCAATTTCCATACTTCTTAAAAATTATAATACTGTTTAATAATCAAATTCAACAACAAAGTAAGCTTAAGTTAATTCAAAAAATTAAGCATTTTTGATTTTTTTAAACAATTTTTGATATCTCTCACAAAATTAAATCTTTCATAACCAAAACAGGAACAAAAACACAAACTACTAAAAAACAGTAATTAAACATTTTAAAACATAGCTCACATTTACAATTAACATGTGAATAAAATTCTAGAAAACATTCGAAGAAATAAAAAACGTGGATTAATTCAAACTGCACGTCGGTATCGGTTTAATAATATTAACCGCCTACTAACGTGGATAAGGTAACAATTTTCAGTTCAACGGATAAAAATCAAACTCTTAACTTTCACAAACATCGAATGCTGCCATATTTATCAAATATAATTAATGTTTGTTCTAGAATAAATTTTAGATAACATTATTATGTACATAATAGCAGGTATTACATTCTTTTAAATTCAAACACTAATTTAGTAGTGATTAAAAAACAAAAAATAACGAATATTCACATAAATTTACGTTAAAAATAAAGTAAATTATATGAATAAATTGTAACGAATTACACACAGGTTAAGCCATATATATATATATATATATATAAATTTTAAATGATAAGATGGTCCAGGTCTACCGTTAAATTTTGAACATTGGTGTTTGAAGCGTTCGGCGCTTTAGAGAGTGGCAATTTATCTGAAGCTCTTATACATGTTAAAAATAGAAAATGTCGTGTCGGTAAAGTGATCATGTATTACGATAATTTGATTTAAGTTAGTTTTCTTTCAATGAACAGTGATTTAACCCGACACGAGGAGTATGATGTCATTTATAGATCTGTAAGGTGCAATTGGTAAAAGTTGATCGATATTACAGTAGTTGACGATGAAGTTTCAAACATTGTAAAAACTTATTTAGATATGAAAATTTTAACGTTTTATTCAATTTCTCATTAAATTTCATCACACCTAAGCCTAATATTAGGGCTAATCAATAAACTTCTAACTACAATAACTGTAATCATAGTATATAATTATATAATTTTAAGATACGATAATTGATTAGTTTACATATAAATTTAATTATCGTTTTAATTACGACGTTATTAATTTCAAATTTGACGTTTAAAATAACTTACCGCTCTTTTGCATGTCGCACGACAGTCATCGGCTGCAGATCACACCCTCAACGCGCATGTTCAATATAGGCCGGGGCGATGGTAGTGACGTCAGAAGACGTAACGATGGTGTCATACATGTGAAGATTTTAATTTGAATTAAAAATATTCAATAAAATCATTAAACTCTTTTAATGTTTTTATAATATACTTGATGGAGTGAAAGTAGAAATAGAAAGTTTCCAATTAAATAATTAATGACGAGAAGTGAGAAAGTATATTTCAATAAAAACAAATAACTTACACTACAAACTAAACAAAAATTAGATTATAATTATATACACATGGTTATATATATAAAGAGCCAAATGTTGATGGAATCTTACTCGAAAAACTACTCGGAGAGTACATTTATATACCATTATTGTTAGGCCTACATAATTATCTCAGAATATTCAGTGGCGTATAGTAGTGGGGAGGCAGGGGCGGCCCGCCCCGGGCGGCACTTTTAGGGGCGCGGCAAAATTTCACAATAAGTAATAATAATATCTTGTAAAAATTTGAACCATTTCATTTCATATTTTTATCGCACCTACGATTCGGACCGATTGAAATGAGCACGGAATTTTTCATTACTTATTCTGTGACGAAATTGAATTTTAGTCTTTTAAATTGAGTTACCTAAATAAGGAGGCGGTGAAATTTTCCTCCGCCCCGGGCGGCTAATACCCACGCTACGCCACTGAGAATATTTCAAAATTTAATTCCGATTATCAGCATCTAATTTGGGAAAAAATAGAAGCCCACTGTGTATCTTATAATTGATAAATAACATAATATAACTGTGATTTATACTGTAGTTGTATGACTATCTCTAGATTTCATTCGAGCTGAAATTCTTTTTCAATAGTTCTTTATCTTGTCAAAATCACATCGTAATAAGTTTATAAAAAAGTTATTTTCGAAATTTTTAAAGAATTCAGAGAAAATGGTTTCATACAAGGTTATGTCATTTTAAAATTTAGGGTCGACTGAAAGAGAGAAAGGTGAATAAAATCAAATTGGTCTCTAGAAAGCGATGGCGGATAAAATCCGTACAATGTAACTTTTCTAGATCTGGATAATTGAATCTGTGAATAATAGAAACCTCTTAATTTAATTAACCTTTCTGAGGCCGCGGAACACCATTCATATACTTTTTATTACACGGAGCATTAGCATCAATATATTCAAAAATTGATAAGCAATTCCATGTTTGTTATTCACGGGAAATAATGAAGCAATAAACTAATAAACTTTAATATATTCAATAAAATAAAAATATGGAATTGCCTACGAATAAAGAAATGGGAATAAATTTGAAAAAAAACTTTAAAATCTTTTCTATCGTGGAACACTCGAGGTAGGTTTGCGGGACACTGGTTAAGAACCACTGTGCTAGATTAAACTATTAACTTATAAGGAATATTTTGAAAGTACAGTATTGTACTTAAATTATTATATCAATATTTTTAAAATTCACACATCGTTTATTACATTATCTACAAATAATACGTTTATTAGAATTTTATTGATATTAAAATACAATTTTCATAAATCAGTAATTTGAATCATTATTAGCTGGCGACAATAGGAGACGGCTTGATGGCCGAACCATTAATGCTGGATTCTTCAAACTTCTTGGACTGTCAACTCCTTCAAAGATTCCTCAACGTTTTATCGACTTTATTTTATTTTATTTTTATTTTATTTATTTATTTTAGCTAATGTAGTTAATAAAAGTAACAATTATTATTATGATTACAGGTAGCCTAAATTTAGTGAACCAGTGTTAATCTATACAATGTTTTTTATAGAAAAGATCTATCTACTTACAGTGTGCAAATTTACAACTTACTGAACTGGTTACATTACCCATTGGATTAATAATTTTTAATAAACCACTTTCAAACAACCTCGATTAATTTTTGACCCCTGAAAATGCCTAAGCGACACAGAGATCGATATCGACCACTTTGGAGACCCCTGGATTAAGATGTCAGACTATCCATTTGGATTCGTTCCTGGTCCCCCAGAGCTATCACTCTGGACCCAGGAACGAATCTGGAAGAATCGATAAAACCCAGGAATTCTTCGGGAGATGGTCTGTCCCGAACAGGGCCGGATTAACCCACTTTGGGGCCCTAGTCATTTTCTTCTTCCGGGTCCTCTCCCGTCTCTTCCAATTAATAAATCTTGTTACTATTATTTCTATTAAATTGCATATGGACACTGCAGCTGCTTTATAAAAAGTAAAAGCAAAATTATTTAACAATATTTCACAGGATTTAAGAATACATATAGTTAATATTATTCTTATCGCTATAAAGAATAATCTAAATTATTGGGAGTTTTACTTTAAATAAGAAGAAACATAAGAATTCGAGGGTGTTCAAAAAGTTCCCGAACTTTATTTATTATCAACACATATAGTTAATATTATTCTTATTACTATAAAGAATATTCTAAATTATTGGGAGTTTTACTTTAAATAAGAAGAAACATAAGAATACGAGGTTGTTCAAAAAGTTCCCGAACTTTATTTATTATCAAAAAAAATACTTCACATACAATTTATTTGTTGGGTCCCTTTCAAAGTAGTCTCCTCCGCAGCATATACACTTCCACTTTTTGAAACAGTCCTGGAACGCTTTTTCCGTAATACTCATAAGCTCCCCCGTCGTTTTTTTCTATCTCTGGAATGGTGGCAAATGTTTTTCCTTTGAGCGCGTTTTTAGTTTGTTGGAGAACAGGGAAAAGTCGCATGAGACCAGGTAGGGTGGGGAAGCACACAGCGGTCTTGTTTTTGGCCAAAAGCTCATGTGTTCTGAGGGACAAATGAGCCGGCGCGTTGTCGTGGTGAAAGAACCACTCGCCGCTCCTCCAAAGTTCGGGCTGTTTTCTCCTGATTTTGTCTCTTAGGCGATTCATAACACCAGGTAGTACTCCGTGTTGACTGTCTGGCCTGTAGGTAGGTATTCGTGATGCACAACCCCCTTTGCATCGAAAAAAAACAGTCAACATCACCTTAACATTTGAGCGAACTTGTCGAGCTTTTTGGGGCGGGAGGCTGTTTCACCCACCCGTGAAGGATTTTCCGAGTTTCACAAAGAATTTCACAGAACAACGCTGTTCTTTCAAAGAGCTGATTTCTGC
>NW_019384832.1:189829-250152 GCF_000671375.1 Centruroides sculpturatus
ATCTTTTACATAAATAAGCAAAAAATTGCACTTTCTTGAACTTGAAATGTATGTTCTTTTTTTTCTTTTTTTCTATCTCTGGAATGGTGGCAAATGTTTTTCCTTTGAGCGCGTTTTTTAGTTTGTTGGAGAACAGGAAAACGTCGCACGGGACCAGGTCAGGTGAGTAGGGTGGGTGGGGAAGCACAGCAATCTTGTTTTTGGCCAAAAACTCATGTGTTCTGAGGGACAAATGAGCCGGCGCGTTGTCGCGGTGAAAGAACCACTCGCCGCTCCTCCAAAGTTTGGGCCGTTTTCGCCTGATTTTGTTTCTTAGGCGATTCATAACACTAGGTAGTAATCCGTGTTGACTGTCTGACCTGTAGGTACGTATTCGTGATACACAACCCCCTTTGCATCGAAAAAAACAGTCAACATCACCTTAACATTTGAGCGAACTTGTCGACCTTTTTGAGGCGGGGGCTGTTTCACCCACCCGTGGGAAGTTTCCGTGAAGGATTTTCCGAGTTTAACACAGAATTTCACAGAACAACGCTGTTCTTTCAAAAAGCTGATTTCCGATTTTTCGCCGAATCCCAAAAACACCACTTCATATAAACTGCCGTAACTAATCACCAAAACAAGATATCAACAAACGGGTTGAAGGAGGTTACTCGGGAGGTTTCCACGGACACAACGCCTCCAAGCGAATTAAAAATTAACCAACTGGAGGCGTGTTATTTAAAAAGTTCGGACACTTTTTGAACAACCCACGTACATTTTCTTTAGATTTTAGAATTCACAATAACCATATAAAAAGCAATATGTTTTTGTTTATTTGTTTATTTTATACTGTTGTCCAACGGAAAAATAAACTATCTTATTTACATATCTTTTCAAAATAGACAGTTTGACCGGGCCCTCCTAAAAACCGGGCCCTAGACATTTGTCTCATTTGTCTATGCGATGATCCGGCCCTGGTCCCGAATATGTAACCCTATCCTTCACCATCCGGCCGCTCCGTTGTGGATCGTACCGAACTTATAATGGGCTTTATTAAGAGATCTTAGTGCCCACAGGGCAGTGGCGTAGCGTGGGTGTCAGCCGCCCGGGGCGGAGGAAAATTTCGCCGCCCCCTATTTAGGTATCTCAATGTAAAAGACTAAAATTCAGTTTCGTCACAGAATAAGTAATGAAAAATTCCGTGCTCATTTCAATTGGTCCGAATCGTAGGTGCGACAAAAATATGAAATGAAATGGTTCAAATTTTTACAAGATATTATTATTATTTATTGTGAAATTTTGCCGCCCCCTAAAAGTGTCGCCCTGGGCGGGCCGCCCCTGCCGCCCCCACTACGCTACGCCACTGCCACAGGGCAAAAATTGTCGAAAAATAAATAAATAAAAATAAAGGCGCGAAATATGTCGTTTGTAAAAACATCAAATAACAGTTTTTCTTTTCTCAAGCTGCTCATCATTGTCATTGCTAAACTTGGTAAAAATTGCTAAGAACACATTTCAATAAGAAAACTGCTATATATCAGGGATTTTTTTTTAGTTTTACTTCTGACTCTTCCTCCTTCTTCTTTCTTCTGTTTTATTTCTATTTTCATTAGTCATTGTCATTTCTGTTTCATTAACATTACCGCCACCACTATCATCACTACTATTAATATCAGAATCAATCATTCAGATCATCTATCGTAGTTGTACGTTGTGCAAATTGGCACCAGAGAAAAGTTTAATCTCCACCTCTCAACTTTCGATCTACATCAACATAATAAATCTTTCAGGTTTCTGTGCTGAATGTCTTTTCACATAATTTACAATCTCTCAACTATGAGGACGAGATCCAGTGGCATTAACTTACATGTTATGGGCTTATGGGAGCTGAACCCACCCAATAATTTGGGTTCACAAGTCAGAATAATTCATTTCTTTGTAATTTAAAACTTTTCGCGTGGCAGCATACTTCAACAATAATTTTAACAAAAGTACCATAAGTTACAAGTACATTTTTATTTGTGAAACATTTCTTTAGAGCACCACATTATTTTGTGCGCGATTAAATACTGTACTATTGCCACTATAAGCACTCTAATTTTGGTGTTGGATAATTATATGTTTTTGCAATCTAAATGATTCTACATACGAATGTATAATATTAGCACTGTATTAAGCCCACACAATATATTTAAAAAATTGGCGTCACTGCTGAGTGAGACCCATTCATAATAAAAAAAAATTATGGATTTTATAAAACTTTAATATACAGTAAGAGTGGCACTATCAAGTATGCAAACAAATTAAGCACTCAAATTCAAAATTCATGTTACAGTATCCAAATAAAACGAATTGTTTCCTTGTATAATCTCAATCAAAACTGTATGATTACGTATTAATTTATATACGTAATCATACAATATTGCGGAGATTAGTAAATGTCTTTAGAATTTGGCAGCTCGCAATTTATGTGATTGATTATCGCAGTGAAGAATATGGTATAGGAGTTCCGGTTGTAATATTTTTCAATCTTCTTTCGTTCTATCCGACCCTATTGTGAGTCGTGCCTGAGTAAGGCACAAAATTGAGAAAATCACATAATTCATTGTAAGCACAGATAGCTCAAATAATTTATTATATTTTTAAATATATAAAATAACATGAAAATTAATGAACCAACGAATAGTATATTCGGCCAAACTATTCGGCTTGATNTGTACTAATATTTTGCAAAAAGTATTGACTGACTTTACTATCATCATAATATATTTCTTTTAAACACGGCCATATTATTATATTTTTAAATATATAAAATAACATGAAAATTAATGAACCAACGAATAGTATATTCGGCCAAACTATTCGGCTTGATTAAAGCACAAATCACATTATGGCAAGGATTGCGCACCCTACTCTCTATTGGCCCACTGTCACTACACTTTGCCAATCGCGTTAATTCTTGACAGTTGTAGCGGACAGACAAGAGCGTCATGGCAGTATGTGATAAGTGATGATATCAAATGTGGATAAGAATGAAATGACCTATCCGTGTAAATAACGGAAGAAAAACAGAGAAGGACCGCGAAGTGAAAATGTGAAAATAAATATGAAATTGAGTTAATAACATAATCAAACAAAGTCGAGGCAGCTTATTGGTGCGAAATTCGCGGCCGTCAATGCCAAATAATTGTTCTCATAGACTTCGGAAAAGTCCATGTAATGTAAAAAATGCATGTAATGAAAGTCACTTAGCTTGCACGGGCGAAAGCCTGGGGCCATTCAGGCTACCAAGCTGTCTGGAATCTGTGAAATCATAACTGTGACTTATACCGATGACCTATCTGTCTCTTATCTTCGTTATCACCAGGCTATGAGTCACGCAATTGTATAATGGAAAATTTACGACGGAAAAGTGACGAATCGAAAGTATCATGCGGGCACATTATGATGTATGCATAGGCATAATCATAATGTTCTTTTATATACGAGTATACAGATGACAAAAAATACATAATAAATAGATAGTTTTCATTTGATTTGTTCCCTTTTTTGATCTCTTAAAAAGTAACTTAGTTATATTAATTTTCCTTTGATCTTTTACATAAATAAGCAAAAAATTGCACTTTCTTGAACTTGAAATGTATGTTCAGTTAATAAAGCATTAATAAAAGTTACCAAAATGATTAATTTACTGTGTTTTTGTTATTTCTTACTTCTGTTTTTAGGTATTCGGTATTCAGCCGAATAGTGATTACATATTCGGTATTAGGCTATGTAGCAAAACATAGGCCGAAAACCGAATAGTAACCGAATATTTGTTTCATCATTAATGAAAATGCTTAATTATGGTTAAGATATATATTTGTATTGTATAATTTTAACGAATTGTTGTAATATTTGTAATATATACTTTTTAAACCTCTTTTCACTAAGAGAGCTATTTTTTTTAATGGAGCGGCCAAATGGTGGCTCGATATATCCGGACAAACTACCCTAAGGTTTTCCACAAAATTCCTGAGGTTTTCCTCAGGAATTTTTCGGATTCGATCCTGGGCCCCCGAGCAGTACGTTGCCACCTTAACCGCTCAGACATCCTGCCGTCTGTAACTTAATACTAGTACTGACAAAAATCGAAAAAGGTTAATTAACCGATTTTCAACATTTAACATTTAACATTTAAAAATTAACGATTTTTAAATAGCAGATACCAAATCGGTTTTAAAACCACTGAATTATACAAAATTAATGTTTTATTATTGTATTTTATTAATATTACTAAAGTACTGTAGTAAATATCAGCTAAGATTCATGAATATCCCTTTATTATTAGTCCCGCTCAAAAAGAGGTCAATGTTTCTTCGATGTTGGCAAACATTGGAGTCTAAGTACTTAACAAATAGCATTTGAAAAATTTATTGTTTAAAATTAATTCATACTAGTTTTATGTTGATTTTAATTTTGCATGGCATTATTTTTAAAAAATCAAGGATGATAAATTGGTGCTGTATACTAATTACAATGTTACACTGAAATTTTTGGTAGTAACTCAATTATAGTAAAACTTCGATTTAACAGACTAATTTGGGCAACGAAGTGTCCGTTAAAACCAAAAGTCCTTTGTGTGATAAAGTTGGTTTTTCGAATGCGCGTGTTAAAAAATCGACAAATTAATTATTTTATCTGTTTTTACTTGTGCAGATATATCTGTGTAATTAAAATTAAGTATGTATGAGAAGTTTACTTTCACAGAAAACTTATCTGCATGTATTATTGCTTATGTACAGTACTGTACTCGCTGTAGTTCTGAGACTGTAATAAATAAGTATACGATCTAAATTAAAATAAATAAACATGTTTTTGTTTTTGAAAAATACATTTTAATTGAATTTAACTATGTTCATAAAAAGAAAACAAAATTCAAATTTGATAAAAACACACAAAAAATTTCCTATTTATTCGTCTTCGGATAATGATATATCAAGACACTCCCGTTGTGGCGTGAAAAAAAATAACTTGTTAATTTAATTACATATAAAAAGCATTTTAGAATTAACAGGACGTTAATTTTCATATATGACATACGGACCGGAAATTTTGTATGTTAGATCCGAACAAAGTCTGCTAAATCGAAGTTTTACTGTATGTGTAATCATTTTAAATCTAAGCATATTTTACTGCCAACTAAAAGAAAAGCAAATGAACACAATGATACCGTAATGATAACAATTTCATGGTCTGTTCAAAATCGGTTTTCGGTTTCTGCTAATAATGTCTCCTAAACTAATACTTTGAATAAATGATAACATAACCAATTTTTGCTAAAACCGTGGTTTATTAAAATCGGTTTTACCAAAAACTGGTTTTGTTGCCAACACAATTATAGACTATACATATATATAGCCTATATTACATTGAACAAAAATAAAGTTTATCGGGTTAATTCTAAATGAACATGCTGCAGTATGCTGCTCATTCTTCATCGTTCTTTATTTTTATTATTTCAATTATTTTTGGAAAGAAATTACCGTAATACATCTAGATTATTGTTTTTTTTTTTAAACTTTTTTTTTATCTCACAACACACATTAACCTATAATTAAATTTCCGCGGAAAAAATCACGCATTTAAATTTGTTTGTAAACATTCTATCGCCATATTACTTGTCACTTTATCTTTCTTTTTGTTTGTATATTTTGTGAATTAAATAAAACAGTATTGTTGTTCCTTAAAATAGCAGCAGATTATAACAATAGTTATTAGGTTGCAATTTGAAAAAATTGTAGACCTATAAATTCCCACTGTCGTCCGTCCGTCTGTCCTTCCTTAATCTTGAGAACGGAGAAAGAAGAGACAATATATGGAACCCTTAGAGGCTGGAGGCTCCGATGAAGATGAACTATATAAAAACTTTCGATACAAACCGAAAGTCATGTTATTTCAGTTCAAAAATCCTGTCCCGAAAGGTGTTAGATGACCGGAACGACTTTATTGTTAAAGGAAAAATATGATGTGCAGAGGCAAGTCACTACTAATTTGAGGTGGAGAGAATATATTTTAAATTAAATAAATTATAAATATGATTAAAAATTGTAGCCCGACATTGCGACGACGTCACAATAAATAATTGTTCGTTTTTAATTTTAGTTCTAACTCTATTATCTGCGTTTAACTTCGACTATAGGAAATGAGACAGTTCACGACCAGGGCCATCGAGAGCTTTTATGGCGCCCGGGATAGAGCGGATCTCTTATTGACCCTTAACAGGTCACTCTTTCCATGTTTTTTGAACAAATTAAATATGTAGTAGAAACTTCATTAATTAATATTAAACTCCTTTGACTAAGGACGTCGAGAAAAACAAGGCTAAAGGGGTTCAAATGAAATAAGTAGAATGTTTCTTTAATAATAAAAAGCAGTCTTAAAATTTCTATTTTCTGTCAGTAAAAAAAAAAAAAAACATTAATTTATAGGGGTAGAACCACTATATATCCCTAAATTTTTTCTACGCCCGGGAAAAGTCTCCAAACCCTTCTCGACGGCCCTATTCATGCACTATCAAAGAAAAACCATTCTTACATTAGTTTTTTTAAATTCTATGTATAGGTTTATTCTGATTTTTGTTCTTTTATTGATTTAAAATAAGTCAATGATATACTAAAAATATTTTGAGTATTCAATACAAACACTTTATGAGTTTTAACCTATATTTTTATTTGTTTTGTCTGATTAAATAAACTATTTAATACATTTTATGATTCAAATACATACTGTATCTTTCTGTTGTTCATATGCATTGCTCTAATTTATGTTCACTTATAGTTAAATGTATATTTTGAAATTTCGCTCTTATTTATTCTGTAAATAGTTTTTATACAAATTTATTTACATTAATTTTACTTTATTTCAATTGCATTATTTTCAATTTTGTTTTTTATTATGCAAATTTTTAGAGAATATATAANTATTAATTTTAGTAATTAAATAATTTAGAAATGCCTAAAAGAAAAATCTACTCAAAACAACATCTAAACTTTTTCCCTTAAGCCTAAGGATCTGTAAGTGATTTAATGGGCCACTTGCAGTTTCACCTTATTTTGGTATGTACTTCGGTATAAACATCTTAATGTTCAACGCAAGCAACTTTTGATCAGGAATAGGCAATCTTTTCCTACATAATAACAACATTTAAAACTTTCAAACTGATGCAAGCCACATAGAAGAGAAAAATGGGGGAAAAAATGCAGGTAAATCACAAATATTTATTCATATATGATTATAAATTAACATAGGTATACTTAATATGACTTCTGGAACTGATGTGAGCATGATATCTGAAACATTTGGCTGAATAATGGTCACAACTAGTTTTAAATTATTTTTGAGATGAGAGTGTTAGCCAATTTCTTGTTTTTTATTTTTTACTACATTCATTGCAAGAAAAAAAAATTGTTCACATATTTAAGCTGTAGAAAATAATGATAGAATTTTTGCTGCATATTTCCTTAAGTTGGGAAATTAATTTTCTTTGATAGAAAAAGTTTTATAAATCTATCAAATTTTTTTTCAAAAGTATCTTTCAAATCAAAGTTGCTTTGCAAGTCAATCTCCAGCTGATGTTAATTTGATACATTTTATACATTTACTGAAAAAGGCACTGTAAAAATCCATATTTCATTTACTCAACTAAGGAATAGCATAATAGATATAGATTAATAGTATACAATTTGAAAATGCTTTTAAAACTTTACAGCTCTACACGAAATGTTGAGTGAAGTCAGGTTAAGCTGCTGGACATGTATGAACCAGGCACCATGATTTCGTATTGATATTTAGTAATTGATAACCTGACCTTGGTATTGATATTCAATACGATTACAGACTGCTCAATGTTGGTATTTTAAATTTTTATTTACTTTATATGATTTTATATATTTTTTGAAATATTTTGAGTGATGATGGCCTCACAAAATATTAATATGGCCACATGCAGCCCAGGGCCATGGGTTGCCCATCCCTGCTTTTGACAGTAGATTATGCACCTTCTGTGGTCATTACAGATAGTGTGAAATCAGAGTTCAATTCCAGAGAGGCAGCCTGAGAAACAATATGTTTGTTTCAAAGATTAAGCCAAACATGTCTACATACATCTCTTAAGTCTATTGGACAAATTGATCAAATATCTGAAGATTGATGTTAAGATAATTTCCAGACATCTAGAAAAGCTATCCATAAACTCTTCAATATTTAACTATCTGTAACTTTATTAAATCCAATATTGCTTAACTGAATAATAGTCAATTCAAGATTCAATTATACTAATTTGCAGAATTAAGAACTCTACAAATTAATGAAACTAACAATTTTTCCAATCTAAACAGATTGAAATTTTTATTAGTTTCAAAAATATAACTGACTACACAAAATATTTCTGGCATAAATAATTTATTAAGTATTCAAATAAATCTTACAATAAAACTGAACAAAATTGATTCATTTAAGAAAAGTGATGCAAAACATCCGCTTTTATACTATAAATTTAGTAACAAATTTTAATTTATAGTTTACATTTTCAGTAACGAAACTCGTTTAAATATACAGCAAGCAGCTTAAATAGACAATAAAAATACTTGTAAAATTTTAGTAAGGGATGTGCAAAACGACTAACGTTTCGTTGAGTTAGTTGAGATGTTTATTTTCGCATAATGAGAACATAAAATGTTAACAATTTCTCACATGATCAATCAGGTTTCAATAATAATGTATAAGAATGCTGTAGTGTGATCATTTAACAAAATACAGTACTAAGGTTTCACGTATGCATTATGCGGGAATGGCAATTGTGCCTTATACAGAAATAGCTTAGTGTTATGACGCAAGTTTCTACGTCATAATCTCATCTTGTACATGGTTTCCGATAAATGTGGTATAGGAAAGAGCTGACTAATTACTCCACTATCCGTGTTACGCATCTAAAACAATTATTTGACATATGTGTGGCCATATGCAGCAATACATCATCTATTTGAATGCTATCGCGAAATTTAAAATCCTGTTTGAGAAAAAGCGCAGACAGGATTTTAAATTTTCATTTTTTTTACAATATTTTAATTTTAGTGTTATTAAAGTTATTTATTACAATGTTTATTTAATTTAATGTTGGATCCTGTTCTCTCCCTACTCAGCGAAATATCTTAAAAGGTCTTTTCTACACTCAAAGAACGGTTACAGCACCAAAAAATACTATTTATTTTTTAAATTTTAATTTAAAAATCTGTTTCCTATTTAATGAAAAATATTTCTTTTTCGGTTATAATAAGGGTGTTTATTATTCTCCATGTCTAAAGTTCAAAGATTATTCCGAAAGACTCTTTTAACTTCTGAATGTAGCAAGATAAACCTAAATGTACCTAGATAAAATATTGAAATTAATTTTACCTGTAAAATAATTTTTTATAGAGCTATCAAATTTTAAAACATTTATTACCTAAATATATCATATTGTTATAACTTGTGTTAATCTCGTAAAAAAAAGTAATACATAATTACTAATCAACTGAATTATCAAGGAGATTATACTAATTAAACTTTACGTAATTACTATACGTTCGTACTATTATTGCATTTAAGAATTCGCATTTTGACCTTCGAATTAATCACTTGATTGTTAAAAATAATGTAAAATAGGTTACACTCCCGCATGTTTAAATATCCTGCATTTTCTATTTCATTTAACTTTTTTTCTATAATATAATGATACAAAGAAATAAAAAAACGTGTTTAGATTGATTATAATTCCTTCAAGAAAAAATATTACACAAGGAAGCTGAATCATCGACTGATATAGTCTTAATGACGTCTTTGCTTGGTTAAGCTGATAACAAATGTACATAAAATTTATTTTATGTACATTTTACTTTCATTTTCCTGAAATTATTAGACATTTTATTAAATCTGCATAATTTTTTGGCTCCTTCACGTCGGAAAAATTGGTTTATTGGTCGAAATTATTAATTTATAATTAAATTAATANAAGTAGCCTACCCCCTATTCAAAACTATTTGCAGAAAGATTTAGCAGCAGTTCAGATGTCACCATATTGAATTTGGTTGCATTTCAAGAGATTCAAAAGACATTTAAAACAAAAAAATTTATTTGTACATTACAAGACACTCATACTATACAGAAACCTTGGGAACACAAGGGATACTGTTCAATGTAGTCTCCATGCTAAAGGTGTAAAAACTGAAGGCAATGAACAATGTATTTAGTGGAAAGCCATAATTGATCCTGTGTGATGTTTATCACATGCAGTGTGATACTGGGTGCTTTCAGTTTGTAATAAAGTAAGCAAAACACTAAGTGCTAATGATAAATTTCACTTATAAACTAGATGGTTAATAAAAATAGGTGTCTATAATCAATAGTTATAAGCAGTATTATTAAATGTTTTTGTTTGATTAATGTCAGGAAAATGAGGAAAAATATAACTGAGACCAACATTACAATCTTTGTACCTATATTACACCTCTTAGTTTAAGTTAATGATTGATTAATTAGCAATTTTTCAACTTCCATTCAAATTAAACAGTATAAAGAAAACTTACTAATTAAATAAAAGTAAGATAATTTATTATAAATACATTGCTATAATTATAGCAAATATAATTATAATTTGCAAATAATGTATCTTTATATACAAATTTATTTTTTCTCAATATTTCCATCTTTTCATAGCATGGATTTATAAATGAGGCACTGTCACATTGAAATGCTACAAAACAGAGTTAAGGTTGTTAACTTTGCTTAGCAACAACCTTAGTAATAATGACATCATTTCTGTTAGTGCTGACCAATGAGATGCTCTTGTTTACTTATCAAATGAATAACTAGAAGCATTGGGTATATTCAAAATCTAAGAATGCTACCAGCATCTCTCAGTACCTCTGTTCAAAATCTCAGGCAACTTCCAGTTGCTGCCAGCAAACTGAAAGTGTTTTTTCAGTGTTCAATATGCCAGCGAGCAAGATGGTAGCCACCTTGATATTCATAAGAGTTCTATTTTGCATTGAAAATTTTGAATTTAATTTGTTTATTGATGAATGTACCCTGAATAAATAAAGATTAGGTTAGTAAATTAATAGAATATTTTAATATACTAGTATATGTATGTAAGACATCACATAATTTGTTTTAGTTGTTAAAGTGTAATCATAGGATTGATTAAGTTATTTGTAACTCCTAAGGAAATTAAAAAATCTTCATCCCTCCTTCTCTTTTCAAAATATTCACTTTTCATTAAGCTGTTCTCATTATGTTAAATTTATTTTTGAACTTAATGTGGAAGTCCGTATCATTTGCAATTTTTCCTGTTTTCTTTCCCGATATCCCAGCAGTCAGCATTTGTGTTCTTTTAAAAACACTAGCAGTTGAATCACTTCCAGCAGCCTCTCACTAAATTGATGCTGAGATTTTGAATATGCCCATCCATTTGTCTTTTACATGTTCAATGCTGGCAAATTTACATGTTCTTGATAAGCCATACTTCTTAAGCATCTCCGCAAACAAAATTTCTTTTTTGTTGCTTGCAGCATCAAAAGTGCCATAGCAACATTTTTAGTATTAATATTTTTTTTTTTTACAAAATTGTCTTTTACTATTAGGTTGTTCGGAAAGTAATTTCGTTTTTTTATTACTACAGGAATTAGATGTATTTTTACCAGCCAATTTCATTTTAAACCAAATTTTCATTATATACTTTGATAGCTGACATTTTAAGGCTTATTTGTAAAAAATTGTTTGATTTTGTACAATTGTCTTTTCTGGTGTCCTATTAAATATGGAAAATCGAAAGCAGCATTTTCGGCATATTTTGCTTTTTGATTACCAAAAAATCAAAATGCTGTTCAAGCAAGAAAAAAATTGTGGTACATGTATGGAGATGTGTTGAGAGAAAGACATTGCTAAAACTGGTTTACAAAATTTTGTTCTGGCAATTTCAATATTGAAGATGCACCACGTTCTGGAGGGCCAGTTGAAGCCAATGAAAACAAAATAATGGTACTGATTGAAGCAAACTGCTGAATAACAACACGTGAAATCACGGAGATTAAATTTGTCAAATTGAACCGTTTATGATTACTTGAAACAAATTGGTTTCGTTTCAAAGCTCGATATATGGGTTCCACATGTTCTTAAAGAGAGATGCTCTCTTTGGTGGGATTTTAAGGAAATTTTTTTTGGAGCTTTTACCAGACAATTTAACAATTGATTCAAAAGTGTACTGCCATCGAGTAAACAAATTGAGTAATATCATCAAACAGAAAAGGCGGGCAGAATTGATCAACAAAACAAGTGTAGTGTTTTACCATGATAATGTCAAATTTCACACAAGTTTGGTAACTCGTCAGAAACTGTTATAACTTAGATGGGACGTGCTATCACACTAACCATATTCGCCAGATCGAGCATACTCAGATTATTACTTATTCTGATCTATACAAATTTTTTTAACTGTAAGACATTTAGTTGAAATGAAAATGTCAAAAATCACTTGGATCAGTTTTTTGTATGCAATGATCAAAACTTTTATAAATGTAAAATCATGCTACTACCAGAAACGATGACAACAAGTATTTGACCAAAATGGTCAATATATAATTCAATAAAATATTTATTAATTATAAAAATATTGTTTTTTTTTCCATGGAAAAAACGAAATTACTTTCCAAACAACCCAATAAATTGTTAACATACCAAATTTAGTTACATTTGGACTGCTAAATAAGTTAGCTCAAGGCAACATTGAATAGTGATACTTTAAATACAATCTAATTGTAGTTTAAAATTTCAAACACAAATCATTATGTTTAATGCAGATACTCCTGAAATTGATCTAATTTTCTCAAGTTGTAACATGTGCTTTATTGAACTTTAGATTTGACACAATGTTTAATAAACCTACAGGTTAAATACTCTGGGTTTAGTAAACCCTGATATTCAAATATAAATGATTGCATCATAATCATATGTTCATTAGCACTAATATATACAGTGGTACATCAGGATACGAACACCCCAGCATACAAAATTTTCAGGATATGACATGAAATTCGAACATATTTTTGCTCCACAATACGAACAAAAACTCACCATTAGTTCGCAGTGCCATTTTTTATTTTCACTTCTGTTCATTGGTCTCAGTCCGCGTGTTCGCTTCATCGTGGAAGGATCTTGCTCGATAAAGGAAATCTTGAGGTATTATCAGAAAGTGACTGATTTTATTGAAAAGAAACATCCAAAAAAGGTTCACACTGGCCGTATTACTGCTCAGTTTAATGACATTTGCCTAAGTCATTTTACCAAGCGACCTCCAGTGAAAGTGCTGATGGAAGTGAAGGAAAGAAAGCAAAAAGCAGTGAATAAAAATTAAAAAAATATATATAAAACAACACTAATTTTTTAAAAATCTTTTCTAAGTTATTTTTAAGTTATCGTTACATTATGTTATGTAAGTTAAGTTTTAGTATCACTTCCCTTCTCCCTCACTTCAGCCACCAGTTTACATTTCCACCCTCGTCTATCCTCAAAGGTAAAGTGCAAATAAAACAACACTGTTTTTTTAAATATTTTCTGAGTTACTTTTTAAGCTATCGTTACATTATGTTATGTAAGTCAAGTTTTAGTATCATTTCCCTTCTCCCTCTCTTCCGCCACCAGTTTACACCTCCACCGTCGTCTGTCCTCAAAGGTAAAGTGCAAATAAAATTACATTTTTTTGTATCTATTATTCTATTATGGTTATTTATACATTTACAACTACTAAACACATTTTTCAGTGTTTTCCTTACTATAGTTATTTTTTTTTTAATGTACTACTTAGCTAAATTATCCAACTACACTGCCTGTAACTGGCATTCTTCTTCTCCAATACAGAGGACTTTGCAAATGTTTTCGAACCTAATGTTGTTCTTCTTCAGGCGCTATGGAATTTTCTATATGAGAGATCATCCAAAATAGAGGGGTCATCCATCAATACCGAAGTGTATCATAAACCAACTGCTCAACCTTTGTATATACCTGCAACATCATGTTACCCACCACAGTATAAGATGGCAGCATTCAACACACTAATCAAAAGAGCATATTCACATTCCTCATCACAATCAGCTTTCAATTCTGAAATGCGACGCATAGAGCACATAGCTAAACAACATGGCTATCACAGCGTCTTATGCAAGATAAACAACAAGGTACTCCAACAACAATCCAACAACACCTCTCATTCCAATGATTCCCTAGTTAAGTACATACCAATCACGTACAACCCGGCACTTAAGGCCATATACAACCAGATAGCCAAGAAAAAGAATGCCCGCTTGGCATTTAGGAGGTGCACCACAATATTCAGTTGGCTTAGGAACAGAAAAGACGCTCCAGACAGCAACAGACTTCCGGGAGTATACTCTGTGCCCATCATCAATCATAGAGACAATAGCGAAGTATTCTACATCGGGTCCACTAAACGCAACTTAGTAACTAGAATCAAAGAACACAAAACGGACACCCTACATCATAGAAACAACACCGCCTTAGCGGTATACTCCTCCGACCCAGAAATAGAGCCGCTATTCCCTCTAGCCAGAATTATTCACACCACGGTCCGCACAAAACACCTCAGATGGCTAGAGGCCATATACATTTGCCTTAACACCTTCAGGAATAAGCACTGCATTAACTTCAAACAAGAAATGAAGATATCAACAGCATGGGAAGCCTTCCTCAATAAAACTCTAAAGTAACAACATACGGATAATGCGCAAGTCTACAATGACGCCATCGATCACACGTGACAACGTTCCAAAAAATTTTCCAAAACAACGGTTAATTCTGGAAATTCGAATTCATATAGGAAATTCCATAGCGCCTGAAGAAGAACCACATTAGGTTCGAAAACGTTTGCAAAGTCCTCTGTATTGGAGAAAAAGAACGCTGGTTACAGGCAGTGAAGTTGGGTAATTTATCTATTCCGGTGTTAAACTGTATAGTACTACTTAGCTTTAATTTGAGTGTGTTTTTCATGTTGGAACGAATTATTTGGTTTTACACGTAATCGTATGGGGAAAAATGATTCACCTTGCGACATTTTCATGATATGATCTCAGTTTCGGAATGGATTAATTTCGTATCCTGAGGTACCACTGTATTAGTGATAATGAATATATACGATATGAATACAGTATATTTATACAAGCTAATGGATATTTTCTCTGATCTACGATTTAAAATGCAATCTTTGTTTTTTTACTAAAAAAACATAAGGAATAACTTACTAATTGGTAAAAAGTAATTTGAAAAAAAATTTACAAAAACTTAACTTTCAATTATAGTAATTAAGCATAAGTTATTTAAGTTTTTGCTGAAATTTATGGTTTTTGTTTGGTTTGTTAAGCTTAACTTATTTTCATATTCCAAATCTAGCTCTAACAAATCCCATTAAGGATTTTTAATCCAAAAACTACAGAAATAGCTACTGTTTGTTATTCTGTAGCATTATACATATGTACCGTACTTACAAAATGTTGTAAGATAATGCATTTAATAGAAAATATTTAATGTCTATTTAGCAATGCACATCATGTTATCAATTTTATTTCACAATATCACTATTTTACAGCTGGTCAGATCATCAGTGTAGACATTTTGTCAACTTAAAATACTAGAAAAATAGATTACTACCATACAAACTCAAAAAATTATTCATATATAGGACTGACAAGAGTGTAAATAAATGATCAGAACACACACACTTAATTTTACCTGATATCAGTTAGCCAAAAAAATTTCTACATTTTCATTTTAGCCTAACAACTTAAAGCTAAAAGTACATTCATAACGCTGAACAACCATTGGATTACATCAAGCTACTTTTCCGCAATTATATTTAATTAATTACTAAATAATTTGTCACTAAAGAGATAGTGCCTAATGTCTTCCTCATTAAATTTAATAATTATAATTAAATTAATATTAATTAAATAATTTAGAATATTCTGGAAGAAAAGAATTGGCCCAGAATGGGACTCGAATCCACAATTCCAGCTTACTATGCAGACAAGTTGTTAGTCCTGTTTCATTAGCAAGTTTCAGCTAAAAATAAAATGTTTAGTATTTCTTGAAGAAAACAAACTTTTCTTCATAAACTAGTTCAAATCTTTTATTTAGTAATTAATTTAGATAAAAGCTTACATTAGTATTGTGGCCATCAGCCATATTGTAGTTTGTATATAGAGTTCACAATTCTTTATTTTATTTCTATTCTCCTACTTTTTTTCTATTGTCTTTGAGAACTTTCCATATCAACTGTTACTACTTGAGAGGGGAGGCTTACCCCTTCTCAGAACCAAGGATAAAACAAAGGTATTAGCGCTTCTCCGAATTTGGGGAAATAAACAAAAGAAAAGGTAGCCTGAGGCAAGAAGAAAGGAGAGAGGAGAACACTTTTTGGCTGGACCTTGAAAGGAACAGACGTACAGTGTAGTGAGTGAAGCTCGAAAAGAGAGAGGTGGGAAGAAGACGGCAGGTATAGGAGAGGACTGTCGAGATCAGAGAAGAAGCATGAGGGACTAAGGAAAACTGAAAGAATCGGAGAACCTTAAGAACAAATTGCTGAATCAGTAAAGAAGAATAAAAAATCACATCTATGAAAGGGCACCTCCCTGAAGATATCGATCAATCAACATGGACCCAGCCACTCCATCTTTTTATGCTTTCTATACAGTAGAACGTCGTTTATCCGAAAGCTGGTTATCCGAAACGTCCGTTATCCGAAAGCATTCCAGTCGGCAAATTTAAATTTTCATCAGTGCTGTGGCACTGCAATCTTCAGCTATTTCTCGGGCTACTCAAATATTTTACGTTTTTGATACTAAATTAACATATGAAGTATAATTTTTTATTGTTTTTATATTTTTCAATAAATTTATTTTGTTTGTACAAAATAAAAGAATAATTTTTAACGATACAATTCAACGCAAAGCGACACGCAACGGAGAGAAATTTCAACATGGGATAAATTAATATATTTTTTCGTACGATTCGTTATCCGAAAAATAAGTTATCCGAACCACACCAGTCCCCAATTGATTCGGATAAACGACGCTCTACTGTACTTTCCTAAGTCTAATCGTTTCCCTGTTATATTAGTTTTAAGTTAGACATAAGATTATCAAGGTTGTGTGTTACACACACGTATATTATATACTTGTACGAGAATAGGAGTCAACCTATTTCCCTGTGAGGATAATAGGGTAAAGGAACCTGTTAAGTTGGGATCTTTGTAACAAAACAAGATAAAAGAACTGTATTCGGAGTGCATTAAAGGAATATTCATACACATTTTTGTTCTTGTGTTCCTATTTGTAATGTTTATTCACAGACTTATAAACGACCACAGTATTAGCAAAGTCTCTTTTGCTAATACAAATGTCCTTCATATGCTCTTTTTATTCTTTTCTTGAATTTCGTTGCATCTACATAACGCATAATTTCAAAACCAGATTTTTGTGCCTGTTTTCTCATAATCAATAGGTCTAATGAAGATGATGAAAATGTTACTTCTAATTAAAAATGATGTAACTTAAAGCATCAAAACAAAACTTGCCTAGTCTAATTATATAAATAATGCAGTTTGGAATCAAAAATTATTATTCTTTATTAATCAATACAAAGGTAATGCCAATTATATTTAACATATCTTCCTTAATACTTCAAATTCATTATTTAAGCTTTCACTTGCAGAAAAACATGTACATTTTGTTCAAGTTTAAAATGAAATCGTAATATTATAAATAAATGGGCCAAAATGGAAAGAATATTTTATAGGAAAGGATAACAATTGCTTTATGTATATTTGAATGTAAATTTTATATCAGAAATAACAAATCTAAAAATGGAAATAAAGTGTCATTAGATATTTCTAAGAAAAGCCTAATATAAATAAAGATATTATTTATAAGCAAAAACAATATACAAAAATCTCATTAGGCTCTCATCATTGTGACTGTATCATCAAATATTTGAACTATAACACTGGATGTAGTATTAGTATTAGTAGTAGTGGTAGTAGTAGTAAGACAGGTATCACTCTTTGGTACAACCTGTGTTATGGAAAAAGGGAGAAGATGGGGTGGAGGTGAGAAAGGAAAGGGGATGAAAAGGGTTGGGATCCATGGGCATCCCGCGACGGTGTTTTATAAGGAATGATCAGCAGAAAAAACAATAACAATAATAAAAATATTACAGAGGAATATAGGATGGGAGTGCCACATACAGATCGCAAACAGCACTAACATATGAACAGGTAATAACGTAAATACAGTGTGCAGATTAATAATGTTACAAGAAATTGCATGTTGAGAGCTGTCTGACAAATCTCAGATAGAACAGACATAAAAACAGATGACAAATGTATGCAGTATGCAGATTAACAATGTGTAAACAAGATACAGGGTGGGTGCTAGGTGCCAGAATACAGGTAGCCTGAACAAATTAACAAGTTACAAACGTATATACAGTTGACATTTCCAGGGTTACACTAAAAGCATAAACAATGATTTTTATTAACACTTGGTGTTAACATTGTAGTTCAGTAGATTTGCATGACTATGAGGGAACAGCCACTGACTAAGTGTTTCTTGTCCTCTCTGTAAGCACTTTGAAAACACTGGATATAGAATAAAACATGTTGGGCTAAAGAAAAATGTTAGGATTTGGTAGAATTAAATTAAAAAAGGGGATAGTTTGAAGAGAATTTGAATCAGAGAGTTCATCAGAATCAGATTTTGAAGTGACAAACAAACATATCATACCAAGAGCCAGCAAAAAACTCCATATTATAATGAAAACAAATGATTGTTTTTTTGGTTAGTTGTTGGTATAATAGTGTGCTTATTTGTACATAAAACCAGTTAGTCTACATAGTAGTGACTGGAATAAGTGACTTTGGAGAGTTCAACAGAATTGACTTAAGTGTCTGAAAATGTCTCTCCAAGAGTTTTCTTTTGTTCATTTTATTTCTATTCTGTATGAAGTGACAAATCTATGGAATTGTAAAAAACTGTACTTTAGTTAATAAAATAAACTGTAAATTTGTATGAAGTATAGAATTTAAAATCAACACTATAACTGGAACCTTTTACCAGTGTTCCTCATGAAAAAACATAGTCAACAGAAAAAAACAAATGTTTTCAAAGGTGATGTTAAACTTCTTACTTAAAGAATTTGTTGATGTTTTTCAAAACTGGAAGATGAAGTCAACTGGAAGAGCATCCTAAACTAAAAAAGTATGTTCCAATTATCTCATTATAATATCTAGAAAGATGAAACTGTAAAATGATGTAGGCCTACTTCTGTAAATAAACAGAATCATCAGGCTAATGTTCAAAAATAGAACTGCATTCTATTTTCATTCATTAGCCTGATGCAAAAAATAAGTTATTTGGAAAATTATTAAAAGTGGACAAAGAGAAGGGAATTATGGGAACAAAATCTTTACAATTGTATTAGTCATGAATATAAATTAGGGTTTCTCATTTCCCGGTCTTTTGCTTGTCCTGGGATTCCGGGAAAAAGTGAGCTGTTTTCCAGGATATAATTAATTATTTTTAAGATATAAAATAAATCTTAGAATCAAATGATATAATTATTTTTCATTTTTAAGTAACTTAATACATTCTGCAACCTCCAAAATAATAATAATAATAATAATGTGTAGAATATGTATTAAAACTTACTTTTGAATTACATAGAAATTTTTACAAATAGAAAAAATTTATTAGTTTGTTGGAAACTGCTTACAACAAAAATGCCTTTGAATTGAGTTGAAAATTTAATGAAAAAAATGAACTTAGATCAAACTTCTAAGTTAGAAACTAATTTTTTCGTTTTTTAAATAAAACATAATACAAAATATTATTGTAAATTTTTATAATAAGATTTTAGAAAGCAAACATGGTTAATACTCTGATTACTCAATTTGATTCTTATTTTACTAAAGAAAAGTCCTGCTACCAAGAATGCCCTTTTCGATAAAACTGATGTGTGTGGAATCATCTTTAATGCATTCAAGAAGACAGATGTTGTGTGTTTTTTCAACTGTAGCATGGAAGATTTCTAGTTCATTTTTGAGATGCTTACAGTACTTCTTTTGCCGTCTAGTATTCTTGATTTGTCTGCCTCGGCTGCTTTAATAGAAACATCAAGCTTACAGCCCGAATTAACAGGCTGTAAGCTTGATGTTTCTATGTATCTCGGCAATTCGTTTGGCTTTAATAATCAGGTTTATGAAAAAAACTTCATACTTGCATACTTCATACTCATTTGTATCCTTGCCCAATTTGCACAGCCTGGCATAATGCAGTTATTGAAGCTACTGGGCATAGTTAAAAATTAAGACAGCATAAGCACAATAATTCCAGCTATTACAGGTTCTGACAAGTAAAGAATTTTCAGAGTCCTACCTCAAATAAATACACATATTGATTATTGACAACCTGTGACATGCCATAACAAGAGTAACTTAAAAAACTAATAAAGCAGACTTAAAATTAATAAATACAAATGTATTCTGACAGTTTATCAGTTAATTATACTTTCTATTTGCAAAATTTCCTCAACCTTAACACAGAAAAAGAAAAAGTGACCTTTTAAGAAATTCGTGGGATTTTCCGGAATGAGAAGAAATTCCCAGGATATTTCCCAAATTAAAAAACAACCGGGATCCCATTGGAGAAACCCTAATATAAATTGTTTTTATGGTTTCTATTTGAGTTCTCTTGCATTTCTGATTGGACTGATTGCCTGTGTTGCATTGCCTTATTCAATCTGTCAAGAAGGTAATTTCAGAAGGACTTTCTATGGGGAAAATGACCCCTATTTACACTGAACAATCACTACCATTAAGAACACCTGTGTAATAAACTGATTAGTCCACCTTTCTGGGTAATCACAGCTTGTAAATGCTGAGGCATGGACTCTACCAGATGCTAAACCCATGCCTGCTCAAGCAGTTTTGTCAGGGGCACATTTTGCAGAGGAGTTGGTGACAACCTCACAACACATTCCAGAATATTCCAAACATGCTCAACAGAGTTACAGTCCGGTAAGTTTGGGGCCAAGGCAGTGTGTGGAATTAGAATTCATCATGTTTCTCTAACCATTCTTGAGTGAGCCTTGCCCAGTAACACTGTGCATTATCATGTTGAAACATGGCATCATTGTCAGGAAACATAGGTGGATCATCTGCACCCATATTTCCAGGCTAACAGGTCCCTGTATCATTCACCATTCAAAAGATTGTGGAATGAAGACCAATGTTCCTAGAACTTACCAAGAGAACACTCCCCAGACGATCAATACCACCACCACCAGCTTTTGTAACACCAACTGTGCAATCAGGAGATATAGCTTTATGCTGTTATGACAGATTTGGACCTGGCCATCAACATGGTTCAGCATGAAATGGGACTTGTCACTCCAGATGACTTTCTTCCACATGTCCAAGGTCCAATAATGGCTTTCCCTTGCAAATGCAAGGTCTTGTTTGTGATGACACATGTTAACATAAGCATTCATGCATGTGAACAGCTATTGAACCCAGTTGATGTAAGGCATGTCATATGGTCAACACATCTGTTTCATCCACTAGTGGGTAAACTGTTCCACTGTGACACAGCTTCATTCAGATATCAGTCTTGTATAAGAATAAAGCAAATTTTTTATTAGAATTAAAGTTGTTTAATTGCAAAATATTAAATTAAATTTATTTTAATTATACCTTAAATATACTTTTTTAAAAATTGTAATTTGAATGATATGCGCTCAACCTGAAGATAACATATTGAAATATCAAAAAGTACTTGTTTTTAATTAAATACTTTGCAAATAGACAACTTTAATGCCAATAGACAGTTTGTTTTATTTTCATTCTATATTTGGTATCAGTAAAGAACATATTTAGATCAGTCTTGACATGCAATGCTCACCTGTGGGATCAATCACATGTGGCTGGCTGGTCATTCTGTAATCTTCTGTTGGATGTTTGTAAATGATCCATCCATTCATTGTACACCCTAAACACCATGGTATAAAACAATCGATGAGTGCGCACATTTCAAAAATAATGGCACCTGCCTTCTGGTCCCAAATGATCTGTTCACACTCAAAGTCACTCAAGTTGCTGTCTGCCCATGACTGGCAAGTATTGCCTTCTACTATGCAAAAGACTGCATGACTGCACTAAATTGTGACATTTATCATTTCTGAGATAATGCTGGTATGGTGTTCTTAATGCAGTAATCATTCAATGTAGATGTTAAACACATGAAGAAAATCTGGTTCTATTTTTGAACATTAGCCTGACAATATCCATATAAGATGGAAGAAAATGTTTGCTATTCTAAAGTGAGTATTCTTATTGCTGATTTTAGGTTGTTGAGTTAGTAGTCTTATTAGATTGATTTTTATATTAATTAATAGTATAATATAACATTTGGCTTTGCTGATTCTATACATCAGACAAAGATTAGCAGCTATGAGCAATTGTTTTTTATGTCACTGTTTGATATAAATAAAGTTATTTACTTATCTAGGTAGAAGTTAGTTTTTCTTTAGCCCAAATTGTATTATGAGATTGAAAGCTATATTAAATAATAGTTTCTCAAATTATAATTTCATAATTTAGGAAGTTGTACAGTTTAAAAGGTTTTTGAACTTTCTCACATTCTGATGATAAATTTTAATAATAAAAAAATTATCATTCTTTAAATTGAATTCTTAACAGGAAAAAAAAAATGAAAAATCAACTATTTACAGTATTTCTGTTGTTATAACCAGTATTTCCAAGAATTCTTTTGAGAATTTTAATCCAAGTTTTATGATGTTTATGATTTTATAACATTAGTGATTCTTTAAACTTTGATATATGAAATATTTTCAGAGGATGTAAGCCTTTCTATAACAGATGCTTTATATGAAAAAATATATACTTAATTAGTAACAGAAATAAAAATTAGAATTTTTAATGTAATATTTCTTTAAAAATTGTCATTATTAACTTACTGTAGCTCTAAAATCCATTATTTTTTATATTTGAGTTTTGCATCAGTGCAATTTTGGTATTTTTTTTAAGGATTTTTCTCAATTACAGTAGATCCCCCTATAAAATGGGTTCATATAATACGGATTCGTATATAACAGCGAAAAAATTGCAACCGTATTTGTATAAACACGCTAAAAGAGACTCGTATAATATAGTAAAATGTCATCGCCGACTCGTGTGGCAACAGGATTGGTCAAATCTAGACCAATAGTGGATATTGCACAAACTGTTGAGTTTAAACGAGCAGCAGACCTACTAAAAACCATTTATTATTTAATGACCATAAAAATTATATTATATTAATAACATCTCCAAAGTTCAGAAAATTTTTTGCAGAAAAATAACTTACTAGAAAACATGCGCCCACCATTCGATGTGCTGCTCCACAGCAAAAACAAGCTTAAGCAATGGCATAGTCGAACGGTGCACACTCGGTAAGTAATCCTACAATTTTTTGTTTATAGCATAGCTTATATGGATTATTCCCAAAAAATTATAGGTGTTTTGGAGACGTTGAGTCAAATTAGTCTAGAATCGATTAATTTTATGGAAGAAAACCTTTCAAACAGCCATAGTCCCTAAACTGCATGTGTGCTGGGCTGTGATTGGCTCATGTATTTAAGTGATCGTAAAACACAAATTCATATAAAATGGAATGTATCTACCGTATTATGGGGGGGGTCTACTAGACTTAAGATGTACTGTACAGTATCTTAACTACAAGTGATCTTAAGTATCTCAAGTACAAGTGATACACACAAGAAAATGGGATAACCCTATCCTTTTAAATAAAAAAAAACTTAAATTCTCCTTGGAGATACAAGAAAATGTTTTAACAATTTCAATAAGAGAGCAGTGAAAAAGTTTAAAAATCACTGTTCTACAAGATGCATCAAATTTAAAATTAGCAGGATATCTAAAATTACTTCAGACTGAATTTCCCTTTCTTTTCTAGATTTTCCAGATAATTTCTGATAATTTTCCAGGCCATAAAAAAATCTTATAACTTTAAAGAAGCTATCTGGCAATTTGTAAGTAGGTACCCAATTTTAATACTAGAATTTTATTATAACAACAGACCAGCCAAGTGTCACAGTTTAGGCATGAGATTCATAGTACAGGAGTAAATATCAGTCTCATTCTTGTCCTTGAATATCAGTTTTCCATAAAATAGCCAAAAGAAAGTGGTGCATTTTTTATCCTAATTTAATTTTACCATGCCTTATAAAACTTTAATACAGCTTACTTCATCAATCTTGGCTGGGCTGTAAAAATGCATAGTAGCAGAAACCAGTCTATTTACTAATGAAGAAATGGCATGACTTTGGTGTCACTAATTTTAATCAAACTCTAAGACTATAGTGCATCCCTAATGTTTCAATCTTCTCAAGAAATTTTCCAACTTTAATTTTGAGTAATGCACCTTACTGCTTGACACATGTCAGTTACTGGGGATGTACTATATCCTTTCAGAGTTTGATCAAAATTGGTAACCCTAACATCATGCTATCCTCTTGTTAGTGAAAGAAACTTTGACAAAGTCACTGTGCATTACTAAGAGGCTCTTGAACTTTTTAAAACTTCCAGAACTTCAACAAGTATCATACATTTTCCAGTCAAGACATGTAAAATGATTCTGTACAAATAAACATTAATACTGTATAGATAAAAGGCATATTCATAAAACATAAAATGATTAAATATAGATATGATTTATTCAATTTTTGTTATTAAAAACCTGTGATAAAGTTACTAAAAGTAATTAATATTTACAAAGGATTGTATATTTGATTTTTCTGAAGTGTCATCCCTAGCTGAGTCTGAACCATACCATTTGAGTCTCCAGCAGACATGATTGAACAAACAAACAAAGCAATGCAGTTGTATAATAAGAACATTCTAAGGGTATTAAATCCTGAATTGTATAGTTAATCTAGCCAGAAAACACATTCTGCTCAAGAATAATTCTTTCAAATGTAAGGAATCAGCAACATCTTATACATTCATTTAAATATTGCTGGGCATTGATAGCAAAACTTGATTTTCTGATTAGGGTTTGACCCAATCCTTTCACTCCAAATACAATCTAAACCAAAACAATGCCTTCAAATTTGTCTCAGAAAACTTTACATCAGCAGGTGTAGAGTTATCACTGGTATAAAATCCATTACCATTGATCATTGAGTGGGAAAGAGTAAAGTAAGATTTGTAATCCAAAATGAAATCTTTTTCAGAAAACTTTTGCAATAACCTTCCACACTTCGGACATGCAAAGATCACTGGCAAAAGTATTCTGTCCAGAATTACCTGCTTTTTTTTAATATTTAATGTGTATTTTTTGTTTTCAAAGCATCACAGAGTCAACTAAATGAAATTTTCAATAAGATTACAGTTTAAATTGACACCTTGTCACTGCCTTAAAAGGTCCTCTTCAATCCTTCCAATTTGGCTTTTGTTAGAATTTATATTTTTCTACCAGACCCTTTCTTCTCTGTGATAGTAATCCACTCTTGAAACATTGGAGAATGCAATATACAGTATAGTCCACTTTAGAATTGCAAAATAAAGTACAGTTAACTTTTTCCTAATCTTTTATTTAAATGTGTAAATGCTGTTCAGTCTTTGCTGTAAAGAATCTTTTGTTGCCTTTATGAAAATCAAATTCAGAAAAAGATTCTAGCATGTTCTACAGCATTCAAAGTACTTTCAAATTATAACATGTACAGCATAGTTAAAACTTATTGGCTATTAGCCAGAGCCTGAGATATTGTATGAATTTTTTCCAGAAACCCATTATATATTTCTCTTCTGCTAATTCTTATAAGCTAATTCTTATAAGCTAATTCACATACTAAAATATTAATTTGAATAGAACTGCCTATTTATTGAATAGAACAGCTCTTATTTTATTAAATCTTACAATAAATAAAAATTTATATTATGATTTTACGTGATCAAGTATAATTAGAGCATTAACATTGAAATTTAGACTGTATTATCCAATAAACTAATACGGTAATACCTTGGTTTTCGTTGATTTTTTCTGCAAAAAATTTGTCTCAGTTTTTGTTGGCGTGCCCACATGACCTCGCTGCTAATTTTACAAAAACAAACACAATCCACATGTTTTCCTGCTTAGTGTGGAGTTGTTTCTCATTGTGTGAGTATTACCCCATGCATCTAGCTAAACAATTCCATAAATCACATTTCCTTATTCAGCGCTGCTCAATCGCTACACAGCAAAGCGTTTATAAATGAAGTGCTATAATGTAACAAACCGTTTTAAACATTTTCTGCAAGAGATCATGGCAGCAAAGATAAAGCAGCTTTTACACCCACTACACATGTAAAGTAAAATGGATGCTAATGTAAATAATACAATATGCTGCCAAAATAAAAAAGTCGAAGTGACTGTTGATAAAAATATGTTGGAAAGTTTAAAAAGGATTAAATTTTATAAAATGACTGAAAGATATCTAAAGAATAAGAAAATACTATATTTTAAATATAATTATCTATCTCCTATCTCTTTACTTTGCTAACATTTTCAGAAAGAGAAATGCTCAATTCTTTACCTCTCTTTATTTAAATATTGTGGTTCTTTAACTAAAAAACTATTTTCAGCTGTAACTGGAATTAAAGGATAGATTATGGCATCCATCTTTAGCTCTAGTGGAAAGTGTTTCTAAACTGTAATGCAGCAACATAGCAATAGCTACTTGTGATGTCATTTTCACTACACTCGCTACATAAATATTGCCATTGCTTTCCTTTCCTTTTAGCTCTATCATGGGACCAAAGAAAGTTTCCAGAGCCAGCAGCCCTTCGAATGCCATGTTAAATGTTCATTTATTCTTTACCTTAGTCTTTTATATTCATTTTATATTAATTTCTTATTGTTTTTAGTATTAAACACTATTTTATTCTCCATAAAATGTGTTTTTTGGTATGTATTTTGGAATGTCTAGAACGAATTAATTGGATTTACATTAATTCTCATGGAAATAATTGCCTCTATTTTTGTCAGTTTTGATTTTGCTGATTGTTTTCAGACACTATTGACATAAACCAAGGTATCACTGTATATTATTAAAATCTCAGCATTACATATATTAACAATTTAATGTTAATTATATTGAATAATAATGTGAATTAAAAAAATATTTAATATCTTTGCATTTACATTGTTATATCACTATAAACAAATTGTTCAGAAAATTTGTTACAATAATAATTTGAAACATGAAATAAAAATGTTGTAATTTTTAAAATAAGAGGAGTTTTATAATAACATTTTATAAAATAAATATTTAAAATCTATAGATTTACATTTGGAATAACAATTTGTAATTGAAAAATTCTGCATAAATCAAAAGTTATTTTAAATCACTAACAATTTGATGAGTACTTGTTTTAAAAGTCACTAGTGAAAGAATCAATCATATAAATAATGTTGAAAAATAATTTCACACATTTTCAATAAAATAATTTAAAATAACTCATTTAGTGAATGAATAATAATTACAAAATATCTTCTGATGTTACTACAAAATTAATAAACAACTCAGTCAAAAGAAACATATAATTTCCATTATATTGACAACATTTTCAAGATTACATCACACATTTATGGAAATACATATAATCCATTTGAATTTACTCTAAAATATAGTATCTATCTACAGTTTAAATTTATCCCATTTAGATGTAATAGATCCTTGAAAATTGTGATATAATCAATATAAATTAAATACATTTGGTTTTTACTTACTTTTTTTAAATTTTAATTTTATAACACAAAAAGACAGTTTATAATTATCATAGAAATTTACATGGAAAAACACCTAAGATATTACTTATCATTTGCAGAATTTACATTTAACAAAGAATTTATAAAACAAAAAATCTAGCTTTCTAATAGCAGTAATATGATTTTGATTAGACAGATTTTGAAAATTGAGTGTTTTTTCCATAAAAAATTGTTTAGCATCTTTATCTGAATTTTTTGTAGGTAGATAAGTAAGACTCTTCATTGCTGTGTATAAGCATTGTAGACTTACAAGCTTAATTTATTATTCCTTACACAATAAGTAGCAAGTAAATCATTTGTTATCTCCTTGGGACATTGCTTCGTAAATTAGTTTATTTTGTTATACATATTTAAGCATTATTAACTCTGGATGAGTATAATGAGGTATGAACCACCCCATAAAAAGTATTATTTTTAATTTTTTTTTTTGTTTTGTTTTTCTGGCAACAGTACACTTTCCTCACATTTCTTATCAAGCAGCAATAAATTAAGTAGCAAACATTACATGTACATGGAGTAGATTCACTTAGTGATTTGAGCTTTTTATGGTGTATATCATAACCAAATACTCATGCAATATAAATTTTAAAAATTTCAAAAAATTTTAAGTAAAAATTAGTAAGTAAATGGCAACAAATAGATTGATTTATGTCAATAATGAAGAAGATATACCTGTTAAAGCAATTCATTTCATGTAAAACAACTTTGTCTCCTCAATAGACGAGCAAAATAATTTATGCCCCAGTGGGAAAGATCATTAAACAAAAATTGTATGTATGAAATGCAAGCATAATACTTGTAATGCAAGTTCTGCATTATTACATGCAGCACTTACTCTGAAGATTAAAAAAAATTGATGGCATAAAGATCATAAAATGCTACATTTTTGCTTTAGAAATGATTAAATTTTCATTTTTTGTTATATAAGCCTTGTGATATGTAGATAAAACAACTTATAATTAAATATCAAAATATGACTCAAAAATTAATTTATTTATTAGATCAAAAATAAAACACATTCACATGGAGTAAATGACACATACCATGTTAAGTATGTTCTTTCATATTTTTATTGTTTCACTGAAAAATCTTCATTTTTTGATGAGTTTTTGCACATCTAATAGATAGCCAAAGCTACAGATGCAAGAAATATTATTTCTACATTTTAGACTGTTTGGCCACACTCAATACTCAGTGTACATTTTTCAGATATAGTGATATTTAATTTCCCTAAAAACAGTTTTTCTTTTTTTTTTTGGTCAAGTTTTGTATATGCAATATAAATATAAAAGTAAAATTTACTGTGTTGTTTTGTCCAACTTGCCATACAATGAAAAAAGAAAAGCTTTGTAATGTTAATGTTTACATAAGGTTTGTTTGTTTACATTAAAAGATAAAAAAAATAAATTTTCATTTCTTATTGTTTTTGTTTTGTTTATTATACTTGAAACACCCTATTATAATATATCATAATAAAGCAGAAATAATTCTTTTGGGGAAATAAAACAAACCATACCATATGGGATGGCACACACTCCACAATATTCAAGTAATGATTGTGGAACTGTACTCATCTAGGATTAAGATACTGGCTACTATCAAAGACAAATGAAATCAATTATAAAATGAATATAAAAACTGCATGTCAATTTAAGTCTCTAAGCAGACATTCTATGGTCTAGCAAGTATGAGATAAAGTTAAGCAGAAAAAATGAATTGCACACTTGGCAAAACTACAATGCAATTGTTGATAAAACTGTTTCTATTTTTAATCTAAACAGATGAGAAACAACATTTGTAATTTAAAAAAAGTCAAATTTATTTAGATAAATTCAAGAGTTATGACAAACTAACATTGTAAATTATTTTTAGCATATTTTGCTATCAATTCTAAATCTATAGTTCTCAAATAACAAATATGTCTTCAAAAATTTTTTGAAAATCTAAATTTAGAAAAGAAACACCTGTTAAATTATCCTACAACATTTTAGCACAAAACTTGGTACTAGAGATTAAAAGTAATAAGTTTCAAAAGAAGCATTTTAATAATTAAGTTAAAATATCATAAACTAAGTAAATAAAAGCAAATTTATCTAAAACTAAAGACAAGTTAATTTGAATATTATAATATTAGTTATATTTAACTATATAACATTCAATGTTTTTATAAAAATCCTGATAATCTTACTTTTAAAATTAAAATTGGTAATGCTAGTTATATAATTCTAGCTAAATATTGAAAGAATTATAGAATATTTTTGTTGCTAATATAAATCTGTAAATAATGAACAAGAATGTAAAGAATTTGTTTACATAAATGATAAACTCCTTATATTAGTAAAATAATGAATAAATAGAATCCATGGCCAATCATTACTTATTTTTTACAATTCTCAATTATTGTTTATTAAATACTATAGAGAATATAAATTGTATAAAGTAAAATGGATGCTAATGTAAATAATACAATATGCTGCCAAAATAAAAAAGTCGAAGTGACTGTTGATAAAAATATTATGGAAAGATTAAGAAGGATTAAATTTTCTAAAATGACTCTGAAAGTTATCTAAAAATAGGAAAATACTATAACTTGAACATAATTATCTATCTTCTGTTTCTTTACTTTGTTCATATTTTCAGAAAGAGAAATACTCAATTCTTTATGTTTTTTTATTTGTTATATTGTAGTTCTTTAACTACAACACTACATTTTGTTGTAACTGGAATTAAAGAATGGATTACAGCATCCATTTTTAGCTTGAACAGAAAGTGTTTCTAAACTAATTCAGCAGTGTGTAATGATAGTTGCTCTTCATATCATTTTTGGTACACTCTCACTATATAAAGAAATGTGATCAGTGTTTGGGTCTTCTAGTCAGAGAATCACTCTACATGTCAAATGCCTGTAATGGATATAATTTTGGCCATGAATATAGCCTGCAATATACTGATGCTTTGCATTAATCAGTTAAACAAACACATTGTTTGTTTTATTGTATTTGATCAAATTTGTATTAATAAAGAATAAATTTCTTATTAGTACTNGATTCCGTTTCCGCTGCTTAGAACATTCAACCCTATATGTTTCTTATAAATTATCAATTATTTTCTTTATTGAACTTGCCAGTATCTTAAACATTTGTTTCTGATATATTCTCTACTAATTAACTATTTGCAACTCATTAATTCTTACTGTATTTCTATAAATAAAAAATTTTTTAAACTAATCATTCAATTTGGTAATTTTGAAAGCATTGGATTATATACAGATTAAGTTTAGCCTTTACAGAATATCAATTTTTTTAAAAACATTACATCTTATCAAATAATATTTATTACATTGTTTTCTGTTAATTTTTTTCTTGTTTAAAAGTATTTTTTAATCATAATTTTAAAAATACTTTAAATAAATTCTACTGATTACTATCATTAATATATTCTAGTTAAAATGTAAGAGTAAATGTTAATTTAATTAGTAAATAATAATAGATTAATTCATAGGCATCTGAATTGAAGTACAAAAATCCAATAAATACATAATCCTTAACAAGAATCCTTAAGTTCACTTTCATATTAAAATGTTTTGGAAAAGAAATATTTAAAAAACACAATTATTCTATAAGTTATCTTTTGATAAACTATTATTATAGAATTTGTTATATCAATGATCAACGTAACATATTAATTGTTTTATATGCCTATATATTTTATTTTTCTCTAAATACATTTTTCCTTTATGATGTATAAAATCTTTATAATTTGTATAATCCAGTTAGTCAAACCATCCCAAAAACAGTACTATTGATCAATTCGTGTTAGGAAATTCACATTAAGAAATTTACTTAATAGTACGCTATGTCAAAATTTAAAAAGTTCAAAGTCAGAATACTATGTCAAAATTGTATTTAAAAAATTAATTGTCTATATCCTTAAGAAAGTTAAAAATATTTAATATACAGTGAAGATACCTTTAATGTATTTTACCAATACATCTTAAAATACAATCCCAGTTATATTCACCTAAAATGAATTTATATATTATGGAATCACTAAATTACAGCTTTTTTAAGTAGCAATAAAAATTTAATATATCAAATATTTGATATAAGTAGACTATNTCATAAACCTATATTTCTATATAGGGCCTACTTATATTTTAATGATTAAAAAAAAACATATAATTTAGAACAAGAATAAATTTACTGTATAATCAAATGTAATTCTACTCTGTTACACTATAGAATTAGGTCTACAATGACAATTTCACACTTGTAGTAATAGTGCAAAATTTTCACACGTTAATTAAACAGAAATTATGTTGAAAGAAATTAATATAAATCAGCTCAAAGAATTACTTTGAGCTGATTTATATTACGTTTTGCTGATTTATTTTTCATGCTGTATAGATTTTTAAAGTTTTCCGGCTTTTATCCCTTCATGAGCAAGCAGCATTTTACAAACAGCGCATGAAGGAATAAAACATTGATGGATATTTAACATAATTTAGAATTAGGGTAACCATTTCTTTTATTTCCCTGTTTTTTTTTTCCTTCTTTCTTCTTCTTCTTCTTTTATTACAGTTAAAACAGGAAAAATACAATGCATGTAATTCCATAGGTCTAATTCCTGTTAGAAACATTTTTATCTCAAAATAAATATATAAATTATTTCAGCTTTATTATATATTTAACAACAATAATATCAACAATTGTAAAAATAAAAACCATAAAAACCCAATTAAATATTTGAAAATTTTTATTAACCTTATCTGTTTATCTTAATTGTGATGATAAATTTAATAGTGCTATTGTTAAAATAGACTACAGAAGCATTTGAAAAATTTTGCTTTTCAGTGAATGAAATTTATTTTAATTACAGTTCATTAATAATGTAATGAAATGCCTCATTAAAATAATAATTTAAAAAAAAAAAAATGTTGGGAGGAAAGAGTTTAGCCTCAGCATTACATTTGACAACCCGAGATTAAAATCAAACATGTTGATAAAGTTTATTTCATTTCCAACTATATATATTTTAATGTGGATAAGATATCATAAAACTCGTTGACAATTAAATGTATTTTAACATATATACAATATGTTATAAATTACTGTCAAAGTACACGTAAAGAACTACTATTGAGATGTTCATGAAAGCAGTCAAGGTTGGCAGAACGTGACTCAATGGTAAAGGAATGTCTGAATGGAACAGTAAGAATTAATCATTTAAATTTCTTTCTATCTTATATACTTGTATAAAGAACAATTTTATAAATATTTGTAAGGAAAGTTGATTTAGATTAGGAATCGTATGGAAGTTTTTATATTTCCATACTATAGGTTAAGAATGGAGAAAAATTGACTTGTCCACTACTTGAGGATATCGGTAATAAATGAGAAAATTAACCTACTAAACTTGTGTAAGAGGAAGATAATGGATAAGTTTTTTTAAACAGGACTGCTTTGGCGGAAGATTACAATAAGTAGAAGGTATGAAAAATTAAAATTGATAGTAAATTTGAAAGATTGTGTATTGCATTTCCTGTGCATATGATCAGGGCGGGGCCCTTCACCCCAAACAAGAAATAAATAAAGATGATACCAACACCTGTTTGTCCGGTCTTTCATCATCAACATTTAAAACTGTTCAAAACTTTAGAAAGCACTCGCATTATAGTTCATCGATTATAATGGTAAACGTCACTTACTTCTTGTTAATATATGCCTTCCACGCACCATTTTCCACCTTCTATCTCCCATGGGCAATTTATTCACCTTTGTCCACACTTAACGAGGATCGAAGTTTTTTCAACTCGAAAGCTACAATATAATACAACCATCACAACCAACTAACACCGACTGCAGAATCACTCGTGCATTGCATCTTCCACCGTCTAATTGGCTGCTTTGCGTCACGTGCAAATACCGATTTCCTTCGAGGGAATTGGCCATTCCGATTGGTTAGGAGGCGATCACGTGGATAACCGCCAACTAGCGCCGAAACCCGAGGAGTACGTTTCTTTACGCGTTGGAGATAAAAGCGAAGTTTTTCTTTCGCGAATAACTGCGCAACTGTTTAATAACTACAAGTTTGGTCGAAGCGTTCAAATGACCTGGTTTCGTAACAGACGCCTGATCTATTTTCGGATTGAGCAAAGCTTTTCATAGCATCAGTTGACATCGTTACAGACATCCGCTTACCTCGGGTTCTAAACTATTTTTTACGCTTCTTCGACGCTTCGAATCATTGATTTATTATTTCCGTTATCTGATCATTACCGATAACAATTCATTTATACCGTAGCCGGCGGTTACAATAAGCGAAAAGGAAAAAAGATGTTGAGATCATAGTCGTTTCGGTAGAAATGACAATTAACCAAGTATGCGACTCCCACAAATGACTAAGTTATCGCATATTGGGAATTCCACTTTGTGTATTCATCTTTGTTTCCGTTTCTTTATGTCATCTCAATACGCGTATAACTGTTATTATTTAAAACGTAATTTGCGCTTGAGAACAGATAACACCGAGATAATTATTATCAGTTATTTTTCTTTTCTTATCAGTAAATTTACCTTTGTTTAAAAAATAATAATAAATAGGTTGAAATCGAATATACCTCATTTTTATTTATAATTAATTACAATATATTTACATAAACATTTTTAATTTAAAAAAATATATATTTATATAGAATTAATGCGAACTTTTTTAATCCCTAAATTATGCTTCCTCTCGAAACAACGCTTCTTAACAAATGCAACTCGTCAAAATTTAATAAAATGTTTTAATTTATGAATTTATTAAATTTTTTCGTGATAAGGAATCATAATTCATTAAAAATTGCATTAATATAACATGAATGTATATATATTTTGCGCTCATTAAAAATATCTATAATATTTAAAATAAAATAATAATATCAAAAATTGCTTCTTAGCAAAGTTAATAACCCTTTGAGGGATAATTGTTACATAAGCACTTACAAAAATAAATTAAGTTATTAAAATCTATTTATTGCTGTGTAATATATTTTGTAAATGTAAATTCCATGTTATGAAAAATTGCTAAAGTTTTTGTCATATTTCAAAGCATTTACATGCAAATTATATATTTATTATAACATATTTACAGATACATTAAGTATTTTTAGTTACAAATATATATATATATATATTATTACATATTAAGTGTAATAAATACTATTGTAAATTGTAACTCTATTCAAAAACTTTAATTTTCTTACAAGCTCATAACAAATTAAATGTTGTAAATTCAAATTTGTTACAATAACAACAAGCATTTTTACTTATAAAATTATAAATTTCTATATAATTTAATTAATTTTTTTATTGATTCGTTTAGTATATCAGTACTAATATTAGAATTTTTATAATACAGTATAATAAAAATTATTTTAAAATTTGATAAACTCAAATACGTATAAAATTATCAATAAAAATTTCCAAGAAAAAGAAAAATATGAGTCCTACTTTCATAAACCTATATTTCTATATAGGGCCTACTTATATTTTAATGATTAAAAAAAAACATATAATTTAGAACAAGAATAAATTTACTGTATAATCAAATGTAATTCTACTCTGTTACACTATAGAATTAGGTCTACAATGACAATTTCACACTTGTAGTAATAGTGCAAAATTTTCACACGTTAATTAAACAGAAATTATGTTGAAAGAAATTAATATAAATCAGCTCAAAGAATTACTTTGAGCTGATTTATATTACGTTTTGCTGATTTATTTTTCATGCTGTATAGATTTTTAAAGTTTTCCGGCTTTTATCCCTTCATGAGCAAGCAGCATTTTACAAACAGCGCATGAAGGAATAAAACATTGATGGATATTTAACATAATTTAGAATTAGGGTAACCATTTCTTTTATTTCCCTGTTTTTTTTTTCCTTCTTTCTTCTTCTTCTTCTTTTATTACAGTTAAAACAGGAAAAATACAATGCATGTAATTCCATAGNTTTTACTCCTCAAAAAATCAATAATAATATTAAATTTTCTATGAAGTTAATATAACTGCAATTTATGCAAATTTTGAATTCAGCTTCTGAACTTTGGAGCTAACTATTATGTTTTATTTTTCGTTTACAACACTCCAAATGCAGTTGCTCTGCAAGATAAGGATGTAAATCAACAGTACTAATCTGAATATCATTTCAGATATTCAAATGTATGATAAGTTATTTTTGGTCACTCAATAAAACAGGCAATTCGCAACTAGTATTGTATAAAAGTTACTAAAGATTACGTTAAGTGCAATTTTTATTGATTTATTTTCAGGTGAGGAAGAAGGAAATTTCTATAGAGGACGATTTATTTTAGAAAATATAAAAAATCTTGAACTAATTTAGTTTGCGTCCTTGACATTAAAAAAAATTATAGATAAAAGATGCAAAAAATTATTTCTGCGTTTGATATCTTGCGCTTTTCTACTTTCGAATTGCAAATATTCGTTAATTGACTTAAGGACAATCGCCGCTCTTCCTTTCTTTGGACTCATACCTGTTTTGTCGATCCAAATATGTTGCTCTTGGTATAAGATTTATAACATGATAAATACTAATTTCACTCAATTTAAGCTGAAATTTTCAATTTTAGTTTGCAAATAATTTTCGAAATTTAAGTAAAAACATTTTATATGTTTTAAATTTATTGCCTGTAATATATTTTATTTATAAACATTAATTCAATTATTTTTTGATAAATGAATAGCAACTTTGTATAATCTATAACTAAATCAGCTTTTCAAAAAATATACATTTATGATTAACATAAAATTAAGCATAATATATGATATTATATGATAAGCATCAATTCAAAATTCAAAATAATTTAGAATTATGTTAATAATATAGTTTTTATGCATAATTTTGGAAGGAATGGTAACGTCGTTATAAAAACAAATTATATTTTTAATTTTGCAAAATTTTAGATGATAAGCATTATATGTTATGTTATATGGCGACAGCTAGTGAATGGTTTATCATTGTTTTTAATGTGTATGTATGTTTTTTGAGTGTGTTGTACAGTATGTTGTTGTGTTGTATGGCATATGAGTAATATATTGCCTATTTTAGAGTCTAAAATGTTCACATAAAATAAAATACAAGGCAAGTCCCAGAAGTCAAGGATGCAAGAAGCAAGGATGGTCTATTACTTCCCATCCATTTTTTTTTTTTCTTAGTCAGTCTGAAATCTGATGTGAAGTATGAGAAATTACATTTACATTTATCGTGCAACAGGCGTCCGATGCTGCACATATCCGGACTTAATACCTCTGAGTTTTTACCTTTTTGGACCTCTTATGAAACATCTTGGAGGCTTGCACTTCTCAGATGATTATGATGAAGTTAAAGATGCAGTTATGGACTTTTTCAAATCATTAAGTGGGGAATTTTTAAGAAAGAAATATTTGCCCTTCTCTCCCCCTAAAAAAAATGTTTAGAAAAGAATGACAAACATGTAGGAAAATAGCTTAGACTGTATACTATCAAATGGCTAATTTAATTTTTTTATTTTTTAATCTAATTTGTTATTAACTTGTTTAAGAGATTGCGCCTGACTTTTGGTACACGCGTGGGTATATAGAATAGAAGAATAGAAGACAGAATGAAAATAGCAGAAAATGCTCCCATAGAAATTATATGTTTATACAATATGTGCGCGCGCGTTTTCGTAAATATTTTGGATGATACTTATTTTTTGTTTCAAGTTTTAATGTTGTAATGATTGTAATTTATCCTCTTAATTCGTTGAGTTCTCCCTCATAGAATTAAAGATTAATTACAACCATTATTACTTATTAACATGAACTCACATTATGTAGACCAGAGCACAACGAAATTGTGCCTCAATTAAAATATTTGTTAATTTTTATTTTAAAACATCATATTATTCTTTGTCTATCTGAGACATTTTAGAATTTGAGAATATGTAGACCTAATTCGTATATTTCTTTATTTTACTTTATATATTACAAGTATGCAACTCGTGTACTATACAGTAATAGATATTTTATTTTAAAAACTTCATATATACTGTATATACACTTCATTACAATAAGACTTAGTGAATAATCAATGAGATATTGTAATCAGGATGATATTTATCATAACTATTGATATCATGTTACGGCGCCAAGCCACAGTTTGATGTAATATAGTCGCGATAAACATCATCCTCTTTACTTTAGTATTAAGTCCTCACTGCCTACAATTCAGAGATTTTAATGATTTCATTTATTAATCATATCAGAATTATCTTAAAATTCATTGAAGCATCATTAATATTATTCAGATAGAAAAATTAAACATAAACAATACAAAGTGTTAAAATAACAAAACTCTTGGATCGTTAATCCGAACGTGGATTTAATAAAGAACATTCCATTCTATTTTCGAGTAAAAAATAACAATCTCGCTGACCCCGAACGAAGCAAGCTCCGAATATATTATTCTCAAAGTCGTGAATTCACCTGCGGAGCTGAGTTCGATTCCGTTTCCGCTGCTTAGAACATTCAACCCTCTTTACTTTCCTTTCCTCCTAGCCATCATGTTATCAAATCATTTCATTGTTAAGAAACACAATTTTAAATGTAGAGGGTTGTATTATTTATTTTATACATAAATATTATTTTAATATAAAATTAATAGGTTATTAGGTAACTGTTTGAAGAGAATCGGAAAAGATGGTCTCAACAAACTCCTTTACCATTGCGCTCTCAAATTTCTAAAAACTTCCTGTTCGCCTTGCAGCTACTGCAACTGCGTAGGAAAATTCACACGCAAATCTGAATTCAAATTCTACGCAAATCCAATTCAAATCCAGATCCGTGCTTCAAAGCACGGATTTGAATTTGAATTTGGATTACCGGTAATGGAAGACGCAGAGTTCCTCAACCGGTGGTCCGCGGACTACCTGTAATCCGTAATGATGGGGCAAGTGTTCCGCAGGTAGACTTAAATTGATAAAGATTAAACTTTATTCAATGATGATTCACTTTTAATAGCTACTTCTAATTTCATTAACTATGTTTCCATATGTATTCAAAACATGCCTTTGATTTATTATAAATGGCACAGTATGTCTAAAACGTTGGTGATACCCACATAAGGTTTTTTTAAAAAATTAAGCGTACATAACTTAATGGTCCGTAGAATATTTTCAGACATTTAACTGATCCTTGGGCTTAAAAAGCGAAACGCTAAGACATTGCAATACATGGCCAAATTGTCAAAGGGAGTCTCCCGGAAAGACTTTCTAAGGGAAACTTGTGTGGTAATAAGCACGTGGTGAGGGTTGATTTCACAAAGAGACGGGTATATAAAACAAATAAGACGTGCTTTATTTTTTTCTGTGAACATATACAGGAAAGGTTCTTGTTGATTCCGACCTCCTGAGTCCTTACATCAAACAAAAGAACAAACAACACCTTTTTCGATTCACAGTCGAGCAAGACTTTCGCGATACAAAGAGATACTTAACTTCTAACTTAAACCTACTTATATCTAAAAAGAAAAGGAAAAAGGAAAAGAAAGTTAGATTAGAAGAGAGAAACGGAAATATATTTTAGGATGGAACGGGTACCCGAGTTGGCGACTGGGGTGGCGGCTGCTGGATGACTTCGTCTTGGGATTTTTCCTTTTGGGGACGGATCGCATGCGATAATCAAATAAAAAAATGTCTTTTATCTTTTGGCCTACCAATGTCCTTATCAACTCTACTTCTTCCTTACGTGCTCTTCGTGCCTCTTTCAGCCGAAGCAACACCGACCTGGAGACCTCTCTCTGATGGTCTTCCCTCTTCTAGGTCCAAAGCCAGAAGGTACTCACTTAGTCTCTCACTTGCCCTCTGGGCTATTTCTAATCCTTTGTCTCCTAATTAGGTCATCAACCACCCACACCTGGACGAAAGTTCCAGAAAGTATAGACAAAGGAACACAGAACAAAGAAAGGAAAGATAGAAAATCATATATATACATATATATAAAAATATAACAAAAAATATATTGGTGTACCACCACACTGGTCCTTTAGACGTTAGACACCTAAATTTATGAAGCAGGGACGTGCAAACGGGATTTGGAGGTTTCCAATACAATGCGTGGTGAAATGTGAATGCGGAGATATATAAGTACGAAGAACATGGAAAAGGAAAAGTCGTTTTAATCACGGATATTTACAAGAAATAATGTATCTTTTTTTTTCTTTTTTCTTTCTTGTAAATACGAAATAATGTTTCGTATTTACAAGAATTGTTTGTTCAAATCAACGACACCAACTGCAATACATGCATCACAACGGCGACGGAGTGATTGGCGTACACTTTAGAAGATACCCGGCATGTCACCTACTTCTGCAGCAACGGCGCTAATTCTGGCGACAAAGTCTTCAGGAAAGTCAATGAGCATATTCGCTTTCTCAGCATTCGAATACTGTTGCATCTCTGTGGCCGTACAACTTCCGAACGACGATGCCCTTCTTAGCAAGCGCAATCTTACGGCAAACCACTTGGCTTCCGACCACGCATTGTATTTACGGCAAATGTTATTTTTGCCATGTTCTATCGCCCGTTAAAGTTGTGATCCTGTATACCTGCTAGTGTAAAGGGAAATAACATGCCAGATTTTTTTTAAAAATCTAGTCAGGATTCCTGGAATAGTTACTTTAGTTAGGAACAAGAGCTGCAATGACAATGACTTCGTGGCATGGCAACCGTAGTTTCCTGACTTAACTCCATGTGATTTTTCTTATGGGGTTACATAAAAGCCAATCTTTGAACCGCCTCTTCCACCGTGATCTGCGAGAACTACGAATAAGGATTGAAGAAGTCAACATCCATGATTACACCTGACTTGTTGTTCAACGTGTGGCAGGAATTTGAATACAGTTTCGATGTTTACCACGTCACACGGGCACTCACATTCAGTCATTGTAATATGAACATTGTGAAATAAAATCTGGACACGTTGTGTTTTGCATGATTCATAAAACATCAGCTAATGCATGGGTGTCAAACTGGCGTCCCCCGATGTGATTTTTCGTGGCCCGCGGCCACGATGCTCTGAAATTGAATAAAACGGCTTACAGATCAAGATTAACTGATAAACATCTATCTGCCATAATGAAGATTGTTTGTTCTCAAGTCTTTGAACCCAGATATTGGGAAACTAGTAGGAGAAAGATAACGCTAGCAAGTTTCCGGTGAAAACAATTAATTTTAATTTTACAAATATGTACATTAAATAAAATAAATGTTTAAATAAAAGCAATACTATAGCAATTATATATTGCTGAATTCACTGAACTACATAATGGTTTTAATTGCCCCTATCTATATTCCTGCATTCTCACTTCAAATTATAATTTTAGGAAAATTTGCATATGTGATGTGGCCCGCGGGAATCTTGCCAGTCGCGCTGTTTAAATGAGTTTGACACAATTGAGCTAATGTACTGGTATAAGATTTGACTACTAAATTTCTGAAAAGTGGACTTTCTTTATAAATCTCCTGAACATGGACGTCTACAGAAAAGTTTCCAAGAAAAGGTAAAACTTGGAGACAAATAATTGCATCAATAAATTTACATTTATTTAATTTTTTAGGTTTTTTCACATGTAGATTATAGAATACAGTATTGCATCAATACAAAAAGACAGACAAATCATCCTATGGTCGAGGGTGAAAGATTACATATTTCAATCACTTTTACGATTATAATTGGTGAAATTTTTTATCCCAGAGGAGGGCAAGTTCTCCGTTTGCTCCTCCCTGAAGACGCCGATGCCTCCTACATAGAGGCACTAACAAAACTATAATTTTCGAATGTGTTTAATGTTTCCTAAAATTACTGTAGCTTTGCCGAGCACATCAAGTGGCAATTAGTATATGTATATAGAGTAGCCTACACACATGCTATATAATAGGAAGGACTAGATTTGCGTGCGAGCATTTTAGGCATATGTCCAGGTTTCTCTACAAAACGAAAATAATAAAAATGAAAATAAAAAAAAAGAGAGGAAAAGAAGTAATGGATGATTCGGGGAAAGAAATATACCATGCTATATTTATAAATACCGCATAAATTTAAAGTAAAGAATGCCATAGTAGAATTTGCACAAGCGAAAACTTCTACGGAGGCTTCCACAACTGTGGGTACTCTGGGTCTTTCATATAAACAAATCCATCTCTGATGTAGACTTTATGGGCGTATAGAGTAATACAGTTCAGTAAAGTGAACGTATACGAAATAAATATAAGTTATATGCAATAAGCCTATGTTGTTTTAATGATTTTTGATTTTTTCCCAAATTTTTTAAAATTCTTTTTGTCCTGTGGGCATTAAGAGGACCTTTTTAACAATCTCATTATGGGTTCGGCCAGACCTACAGTTGAGTGACTAGGTGGTGAGGGACGAGGACCAACATATCCGAACGGACCACCTCCAAAAAATTCCTGAGGTGTTTTCTATCCGTCGGATTGATCCCAAGTCGATCCCCAGAGCGGTGCCACCTTAACTATTCGGTTATTTGGCCGGATGGTCGAGCAGTCAATGTGGCAATCTATCACTCTGGGGGACCGGGATCGAATCCGGACGGGTCGAAAAATCCCCAAGAATTTTTCAGACGATGGGCCGTCTGGCAGTGGCGTACCGTGGGTATCAGCCGCCCGGGACGGAGGAAAATTTCGGCTCCCTTTTATTTAGGTATTCAATTTAAAAGACCAAAATTCAGAAGAACATGAAACATTTTGTCACAGAACAAGCAATGAAAAATTCAGTGGTAGTGCAGCGACTTGTTTAAAATAGTTCTATTGGATATTAGTAGTGTATATGAACGCGAATGAATCGTACAAGCAAAAAATAAAAATAAAAAATAAAATAACAAAAATAAAAATAAAAAAAAGGTCAACAGGTTTCGCAGGATTACCTCGGATGAAAAAATTACTAGTTCACATGGACGGCGAGCCGATTCCCAGACTGTCCGAACGATAGCACTATCGTAGGCGTCATGCAAGTATAGATTAGGATGTTTCAAATTTTTACAAGATATTATTATTATTTATTGCGAAATTTTGCCGCCCCTAAAAAGTGCCGCCCAGGGCGGGCCGCCCCCACTACGGTACGCCACTGCCGTCTGGATATGTCAGGTCCCGTTCCTTACCACTCAGCCGCCCCGTTGTAGGCCTGGCCGAACCCATAATGGGCTTGCTAATGGAGGTCCTCTTAGTGTCCACAGGGCGGAAAGAGTTTTAAAAAGTCTCCATGTTTATATTTGCACTGAGGCACAGAACAATATCGAACCATTGTTTAATATAAAGTTTGAAAGATATCCACATGCGTTGTCCTCGATTCGTAGCAATACTGTTTACATTTCACTAGGCCAGTGGTTCCCAATTAGTTTTTCCTGCGTACCACTTCAAAAAAGAGCTCAAACTCGCGTACCCCTTATAGAAGAAATTCATATTAATTCATACTAATATTATAAATTCGAAGATAATTCTGTCTGTCTGTTACCTTTTCACGTCTAAACCGCTGAACAGTTTTAAATAAAATTGGGCACAGAGATAGCTTACATGTTGGAGATGGACATAGGCTACATTTTACTGCGAGAAAATATCTTATTCTCACGAGAAAATTCGATATAATGCGGGAGAAGCTGTGGTTAGACAGCTAGTGATAAATAGAATAATTTTTTTTACATTTATTATCTTTAAAATACAATTGTAATAACAATGAAAATAACATAAGATTATTTAATTTTAATGTGACAAATGTGCACGATTTTCTTTGCACAACTTTGTAAAATCTGGTTGCTTTTTGGTCAGCTTCAGTCTCGAGTCGTCATCGAGTCGAAGTCGGTGACGATGTTTAGTTTTCATGTTTGTCATGGCCGAAAATCCTCTCTCGCAGAGGTATGTTGCGCAAAATGGTAGTAAATATTTTTAGTTATAAATAAATGAATTTGTGCATTCGACATCATGTTATAAATTGCCGAATTTTTGACGGTCCACCCATTATTTTTTTTTATTTGCTTCATCTCATGCATTTAAATTTTAAATCGATCGATTTTAAATTGCCGCGCGTACCCCTTCATGCAATTTTGCGTACCCCTGGGGGTACGCGTACCACTAATTGGGAACCACTGCACTAGGCCACCACAAAATGAGGTGGCAACCGTGGGCGAGGATACAGTCGGTTCCAATTAACAGCAGATTTAAAATGTAGTTGGATTGGATAACATGCATGAGAATTGAAGAACAATATCTTGACCAAACTATCCCTAAAAAATCATAAGGTTCAATTTGGATTCGAAGTTTGAATTCCTCGCAACTAAAGAAAATATCTTACATGTAATGATCCAGTTTAATAAATTACGATAAAATTAATTTTCTTATAAATAAATTTAAAAAATATTTTTAGTTAGTTTTATAAACTTTTATGTATATAAACTCCAATATTCTGATTTTAAATCGAATTATTGTTTACAAAACTTTGGTTTAATAATCTATTGAAATTTTTTTCTTCTATTTATTTGAATTTCTAGTTAAATTTTGTTCACTTTAACCGAATCAAGAAAGCACATATTCAGGAACGCCGAGAATTTTTCCAAATGGAATTATATCTTTTATTTGCTTTTACTTTTCTCTTAAGTATTAGCGATTCAATTTGGTAGGAAATTGTTTGATTTTATCTGTTGATACTTTTGACGCTTTTCATTTTATTTTTTCCCCATCAGTTAACAGCATTATCTATTGATCAATCTATATGCTGTATTATATTTACGTGGAGCAAACTGTTCGTCACTATAATTATTTTTCCTTTATTTAAATTTTTAAACAATTACGTCAGATTTAAAAAACTGAAAGTTAATAAAATTTTATTTTTATTTTACGTATTAATTTTTCCCGAATAATTTATTCAACATAACTTTTTGATTCGTAACTTTAATGTTTAATGACGAAATTACACGTAAGCGAGCTACATTAACGAATAAATTATTCATGATAATTAATACGGTTTAAATATCAACTTTCAAGAACAATTACTTTTCGATAGATTTNAGCTTATATATCTTAATAAAAGAATAATATATTAGTCAGTGGAAATTAATTAGTCAGTGGAACATAGTGCAAGCATAAGCTGCACACCCTAAAAACTATGTCACGTTAGTGAGCTAGGGCCTAGCCCCGCGGACGGGAAACCGGAAGCTCGGCCGGGCCCAAAGCTTTGTCGTTTAAAGGTTTTAGCGGCAGAATCCCCGAGAGTCAATGAAAAAGGAAAAGACATAGTCTCTAAACCCTGTGGTGCCAATTCGGCGGGGCAGGGAAGAGATCCCATCTGGGAAACGTTCCTTAAGAGACTTCTTTATAAATCTCCTGAACATGGACGTCTACAGAAAAGTTTCCAAGAAAAGGTAAAACTTGGAGACAAATAATTGCATCAATAAATTTACATTTATTTAATTTTTTAGGTTTTTTCACATGTAGATTATAGAATACAGTATTGCATCAATACAAAAAGACAGACAAATCATCCTATGGTCGAGGGTGAAAGATTACATATTTCAATCACTTTTACGATTATAATTGGTGAAATTTTTTATCCCAGAGGAGGGCAAGTTCTCCGTTTGCTCCTCCCTGAAGACGCCGATGCCTCCTACATAGAGGCACTAACAAAACTATAATTTTCGAATGTGTTTAATGTTTCCTAAAATTACTGTAGCTTTGCCGAGCACATCAAGTGGCAATTAGTATATGTATATAGAGTAGCCTACACACATGCTATATAATAGGAAGGACTAGATTTGCGTGCGAGCATTTTAGGCATATGTCCAGGTTTCTCTACAAAACGAAAATAATAAAAATGAAAATAAAAAAAAAGAGAGGAAAAGAAGTAATGGATGATTCGGGGAAAGAAATATACCATGCTATATTTATAAATACCGCATAAATTTAAAGTAAAGAATGCCATAGTAGAATTTGCACAAGCGAAAACTCCTACGGAGGCTTCCACAACTGTGGGTACTCTGGGTCTTTCATATAAACAAATCCATCTCTGATGTAGACTTTATGGGTGTATAGAGTAATACAGTTCAGTAAAGTGAACGTATACGAAATAAATATAAGTTATATGCAATAAGCCTATGTTGTTTTAATGATTTTTGATTTTTTCCCAAATTTTTTAAAATTCTTTTTGTCCTGTGGGCATTAAGAGGACCTTTTTAACAATCTCATTATGGGTTCGGCCAGACCTACAGTTGAGTGGCTAGGTGGTGAGGGACGAGGACCAACATATCCGAACGGACCACCTCCAAAAAATTCCTGAGGTGTTTTCTATCCGTCGGATTGATCCCAAGTCGATCCCCAGAGCGGTGCCACCTTAACTATTCGGTTATTTGGCCGGATGGTCGAGCAGTCAATGTGGCAATCTATCACTCTGGGGGACCGGGATCGAATCCGGACGGGTCGAAAAATCCCCAAGAATTTTTCAGACGATGGGCCGTCTGGCAGTGGCGTACCGTGGGTATCAGCCGCCCGGGACGGAGGAAAATTTCGGCTCCCTTTTATTTAGGTATTCAATTTAAAAGACCAAAATTCAGAAGAACATGAAACATTTTGTCACAGAACAAGCAATGAAAAATTCAGTGGTAGTGCAGCGACTTGTTTAAAATAGTTCTATTGGATATTAGTAGTGTATATGAACGCGAATGAATCGTACAAGCAAAAAATAAAAATAAAAAATAAAATAACAAAAATAAAAATAAAAAAAAGGTCAACAGGTTTCGCAGGATTACCTCGGATGAAANCCCCCCCAAGTAGGGAGCTGAGCCTGGACGTGGCGGGGGGGCCAGGCGGTGAGAGACGACGGGTAATGGGACCCGAAAGACTCGTCTTGGTCTCGATCGTTAGTGGAGTCTTATGACTCGAGCTGAAGGTTCCAGAGGTGTCAGTACAACATAGGCTCTGGGTTTGTATACCAAGCCTTTTAAAAGCTTGCTGTCCAATTGTCGTTTTCTGGAGGGAGCGACTCTGGCGGGGTTTCAAACATCTCTCAGTTCTGGAACCTATCCCCGTCAGTAAGGACGGCTATAAGAGCTGCTAATTGGCATTGTGGCATGCAGACTCACACTTATACAGATGAGAGACTGGTGCGGTCGAGGCACGGGGCTGTTCCTAATAGTATCGGCGATAAGAGGGCCAAAATGAGCCCTCAGTAAGTCCGGAAGCTGGGGAACGGTCGCCGTAACCGTCGCTAATATAGCTTCCAGGGAGGACTGGTCAATAGACGAGATATGCAGAGTGTAGTCGTTTGGGTTTGTCTGACGGAAGTTGGTAACTCTCCCAATGGAAGTTGGTAGCCCTGCCGACAGAAGCGTAGGCACCCGTTGGCCTGCGGTGTGATGGCACTCGATAGGGGCGCTGCTGAAACGTGGTAGGGACCCTTCGCTTCAGCGAACGGACCCAAGACCCCCTACTCGCGACGGTTAAATCGTCTGCTTGTAGCGAGATGCATATTGTACCCTGGGCTGATGGGTTATGTCCCTGATATTACACATTGGAGCACGCAGTGGACGCTGAACCTTCTGGATTCAAATCCCGCGTCGGTACAGAGACTGGGGGCCATGGATCTGACAATCCGCACCCCCTGGAATCTGAGACACATGAAGCGAACTCCCGCATCCACCCGGTGGCACGGGGCCGATGTTCTCACGATAAAGGTGGTTGAATGCAGTCAACTTAGCCTTGCCCGTGGTAGCGCAAACCACGTAAAGCTCCTTCTGTCCGGTAAAAGAAGAACCAGNTCTAAACCGCTGAACAGTTTTAAATAAAATTGGGCACAGAGATAGCTTACATGTTGGAGATGGACATAGGCTACATTTTACTGCGAGAAAATATCTTATTCTCACGAGAAAATTCGATATAATGCGGGAGAAGCTGTGGTTAGACAGCTAGTGATAAATAGAATAATTTTTTTTACATTTATTATCTTTAAAATACAATTGTAATAACAATGAAAATAACATAAGATTATTTAATTTTAATGTGACAAATGTGCACGATTTTCTTTGCACAACTTTGTAAAATCTGGTTGCTTTTTGGTCAGCTTCAGTCTCGAGTCGTCATCGAGTCGAAGTCGGTGACGATGTTTAGTTTTCATGTTTGTCATGGCCGAAAATCCTCTCTCGCAGAGGTATGTTGCGCAAAATGGTAGTAAATATTTTTAGTTATAAATAAATGAATTTGTGCATTCGACATCATGTTATAAATTGCCGAATTTTTGACGGTCCACCCATTATTTTTTTTTATTTGCTTCATCTCATGCATTTAAATTTTAAATCGATCGATTTTAAATTGCCGCGCGTACCCCTTCATGCAATTTTGCGTACCCCTGGGGGTACGCGTACCACTAATTGGGAACCACTGCACTAGGCCACCACAAAATGAGGTGGCAACCGTGGGCGAGGATACAGTCGGTTCCAATTAACAGCAGATTTAAAATGTAGTTGGATTGGATAACATGCATGAGAATTGAAGAACAATATCTTGACCAAACTATCCCTAAAAAATCATAAGGTTCAATTTGGATTCGAAGTTTGAATTCCTCGCAACTAAAGAAAATATCTTACATGTAATGATCCAGTTTAATAAATTACGATAAAATTAATTTTCTTATAAATAAATTTAAAAAATATTTTTAGTTAGTTTTATAAACTTTTATGTATATAAACTCCAATATTTTGATTTTAAATCGAATTATTGTTTACAAAACTTTGGATTAATAATCTATTGAAATTTTTTTCTTCTATTTATTTGAATTTCTAGTTAAATTTTGTTCACTTTAACCGAATCAAGAAAGCACATATTCAGGATCGCCGAGAATTTTTCCAAATGGAATTATATCTTTTATTTGCTTTTACTTTTCTCTTAAGTATTAGCGATTCAATTTGGTAGGAAATTGTTTGATTTTATCTGTTGATACTTTTGACGCTTTTCATTTTATTTTTTCCCCATCAGTTAACAGCATTATCTATTGATCAATCTATATGCTGTATTATATTTACGTGGAGCAAACTGTTCGTCACTATAATTATTTTTCCTTTATTTAAATTTTTAAACAATTACGTCAGATTTAAAAAACTGAAAGTTAATAAAATTTTATTTTTATTTTACGTATTAATTTTTCCCGAATAATTTATTCAACATAACTTTTTGATTCGTAACTTTAATGTTTAATGACGAAATTACACGTAAGCGAGCTACATTAACGAATAAATTATTCATGATAATTAATACGGTTTAAATATCAACTTTCAAGAACAATTACTTTTCGATAGATTTTAATATAAATACATTTTATACGATTAATCCGATGAGTATCCAGGTAGGCTACATGAATATGGGAGTTACAAGTATTGTACACATCAGTATCAAATTAAAAGCATTTTAATCAATAACTATTTCTTTTATTCATTACTTTTGAGCGAATAATATTATTATTTTTAATTTAAAACAAGAAAAATCAGTCTAATCTTGGAAATATCTCAATATTTGTTAAAAAGATTTTCCTCCCTAACTCTTTCTGCCTGGGGACCCTAAGAGGGCCTTTTTGTTTAGCAATGCGTTTGACCAGTCTCATAATAGAGAGACTGAGTGTGAAGGATGGAACCCAACATATTTGGACGGACCATCCCAAAAAATCCCTGGATTTTTCGACTCAGTCTGGATTCGATCCTGGATCTCTAGAGCAGCTTGGCAAACTTCAATCCGACCGTCTAAAATTGAAAAGACTCGTTGTAACCTTTTAAAGATAATATATTTTAAAATAACGTTTGATTCAGAAATGTATTTTCATATACACTTGAATATCTGTTTATTCGTTAAATAAGTATTAATATTATAAAGCCTATGTAAATTAATTTCTTATATGACTAGAGCCATGGCTAGAGCATTTGTCATCAGGAGCAAACTTAAATATGGTACCTTTTGGATAAGCCTTTGGTCAGTCTGTTATAAATTTAAAAATCATAAAAAAAACTGTTTATTAACATGATGAATATTATATTTCAATACAGCAGAAAAAGTATCAAAATATTACTAAAAAATCGCAGCAATGTTTCATTAGTTTCACTTTCATTAAAAACTTATAAACAATGCTAGAATTTTGACTCGTCATTCTCATCATCTCGACGCCCTGGACACTTGCCCACTCTGACCCCGCCTTTTCACGGCGCTGTATAGACACACTCACGAATTCATTTGATAAATAATATAAAAATAATGGTTTATTCTGACAACACTTCTCGCAAATTTAGCATTCTATCCGTAGTAAATCATATTGACCTAAATCTTTACTTAAAAACAAATAAAAGAAACAAAAATATCTAGATTTAATTTTTATATTAGTATATTATACATTTAAAAATATTTATAATTTTAAATTTTCTTCTGAGGAATTTTTAATGTTAAGACATACAAAATCTCCTTTAGAATTAAACAAAAATTAATTATGAATATTAAAGATAATAATTAAATAATTTTATTACCGATTAATTAATGTTTGTGAAGGTTTTCCTCTTTGTAAATATGCTATGTTCATCTCAAGCTAGTCTCAATTTAAGTTCGATTATAATAATAAAATTGTATATAAATAAAAAAGACTTTTTTTCCTTATTATGTAAATACGAAAGCATTTTATTTATTATTTATTATTAGATAAATGTATTTTTTTAATCAAATTTTTTATTTAATTATTATAATTAAAACACCTTTAAACAACTAAATTAATTTGAAGTGTATAATTAAATAAATAGTTGCTAAAAAAATAACTACTTGTGTAATGATTTTCGAAATATATGGCACGGTCTTTAAAAGAAAATGTTATAAAAAATTCTATGAACGATAAAAAAAAGAGCCATATGACTATTAAGAGATATGTAAAGTAGGACGCGGATTAAGAAAAAAAATTGAAAAAATAATGATAATAAAATGATCACATTTAATTATAAAAAATAACAAATATTTATCGATTAAACTATAAAAACATTATTAATATACTGTATTCAGAAACGTTTGAAGATTTTATAATCAATATTTAATATCTTATAAAAAATTTTCCCCAATGGTTAAACAATAAAATGTAATTTAAAAATTATATTTGGAAAAAATTAAATAGAACAAAACTAAAAAAGTCTAAGATAATTTTATTTCAAAATTCGATATCTATCAAATATTATGCAATTATAAAATCGATTGCTTGTTTTTACAGATAGGTGCCGCTAAGTTTAGATGTAGCAGATGTGACGTATAACGCATCACTTATCTAAACGATATCGTACCGGAGATGGTATTTTCGATTTAAAATTTATAAAGTTGAATTAACTCTCTTCAAATAAGTCGTAACAAATATTTAAAAGTATTTTAAATATTAATAAAAACTATTTAAATTTTTAAAAATTAATTTTATAAAAAACAGTTTTTTTTTTATTTTTTTTAATCAATGTACGGGAAGAATTGGATGTATGTAAATACTCGAAATATCACGACTTTTATCTTAAATGATAAAGCAAATTTATATCGTAAAGAAGTTTATTGATAAAAAAATATTATAATTTTATATTAAAATATTTTTCGCTATTATTTTCAAGTTACAATTTTCGATTGACAAGAAAATAGCAACTTTAAGCGGGAGACCATGTAATGAACAGAATAGCCGCATGCGCAGAAAAGATATTCGTCGATATCTTCGCTTTTCCTTTCGCCCTGCTGTCGATTATAGGAGAAAAACTTTGAAAAGGTAAAAGATGAAAATTATACAATGTAATCCGTTTTTATCTTTTATTCCTTTTTTAAAAATATTTTAAACGTAAATAGCGTTTTTACAACGTTTATTCTTCTTCGAAAATACAACGCCGTATTTGGCTGTTAAAATTACTTGTCATCCAATCGAAATCCGTTTTTTATTAAAAGACGAAAAGAATTTTTAAAAAATCTTAAAACGTATTTTTAACGTAAAAATTAATTTGAATTATAACATATTATTAATTTACATCAATCGTAAGAAATTTTTCACGGAAAAGTTTAAATTTTCTAACTTTCGGGAAAGGAAGTGAAATTATTTTTACTTTCATCGATACCTCGTATTTTAATAAACAGTTAATTAGAGACAATAAAACGAATTATATTATTTTTCCTAAAATATTTTTAATTTAAAGAAAAAACCCAACAGTTTAATTATAAATTAAATACGCTACACGCCAAATAAAACTTTCTGGTGTTACAATCGATGTTGATCGGTGTTGTAGTTCGTCCTTCGAAAGTGTTTGTTTCGCGGTTGAAATTGATTAAAAAAAATCACATGGGATTTATTTATTAAATCAAATATCTAATTACATTTTAAGAATATTTCTTAATAATTTCTATGCTCAATAAAATTTTATTTTTATTTTACGTATTAATTTTCCCGAATAATTTATTCAACATAACTTTTTGATTCGTAACTTTAATGTTTAATGACGAAATTACACGTAAGCGAGCTACATTAACGAATAAATTATTCATGATAATTAATACGGTTTAAATATCAACTTTCAAGAACAATTACTTTTCGATAGATTTTAATATAAATACATTTTATACGATTAATCCGATGAGTATCCAGGTAGGCTACATGAATATGGGAGTTACAAGTATTGTACACATCAGTATCAAATTAAAAGCATTTTAATCAATAACTATTTCTTTTATTCATTACTTTTGAGCGAATAATATTNATTTTATTGATATATTAAATATTCCTGATGAAATATTTAACGTAAATGTAAAGAAATTATGGATAAATATTCATTACTGTATTCAGTAAACGAAGATTTAATTTATTTGAATGAAATGTTTCTAACATTTGTGAATATCGTAGTACTCTATGCTTCGTAGATGGCGCCATTATCTATTTCATTGTTTACATATTTTCCCCGTTTCCTTTTTAAGAATTTTTTCATAAGCAAAAATGTATCCATTCTTTACAAATCATACTTATGGAATCATCATTAACAATATTTACCAATTTAATCTGATGATCGAAAACACTATATAAATAAAAGAAATAATTTTTCATTATGAGAGGGGGAAATAAAAATAAATATTCATTACAAGCTCAGTTTATTAAAAAATGATTTGCTGATAGTTTAAAGTATAAAATTTATCAAGTAGTATTTAGTTTTTTAATTTTTATATGTTCTCTATCTATACAAAGGGTTTTTTTTTATATTGAATATTTTTTATAGGTAAATATGACTTCCATAACATCAGTTCCTTTGACACAAGAAAATCCTCCTCTAGTAAAGAAACTTATCACAGAAACCGAAAAGCATGTTACGACGATTGCTACGATTCCTCCGCCGGCCGGAATGATTCGACCTTTGGTTACAATTGCGGGAACGCAAACGTCGGTTTCTTCGTCTGCTCCTATGATCAATCTGACAATTAGTAATGGTGAAATAAGAACAAATCAGTCAATTCCACCATCCGTTGCAATGGTTACAGGTAAATAACTTTGTGGATTGCATTTTAAAAATTAAAAAAAAATTAAACAATATGACTAATATTTGGTAGTATTATGGAATTTTATGTATTTTATTTAATTGCATGTTGAAAATATAATGAAATTACTTAAAGTTGTTTTTACCTAGTTTTAAAATTCTTGAGATATTTCATATATTCATTTTTATTTATGCTATTCTAAATTTAAATGTGTTTAATTAAATACAATTTTATTATTAAAGTGCAATTTACTTTCTTCACATTGAAATTTGAAGTGTACGTATTAAATAATATAACACGTGTTCATACTTTTTTTGTATAAAGCTGGGAAGTAAAATATTTTAATAAATTGATAGGAAAAAGAAATCTGATACCAGTGATGGACTGGGCTTTAAGTTGTCACCGGGAAATGCTTCTTACCAGTGCATAAGAAGTGTTATTGGTGCAAAGCACTGAGAAAAGGAGGTCTACCTCCTCCCCACAGAAAATTTTGAAACTTCTGAGATGAATTTAGAGAAATTTCCTTGCTGGAAATGAACCAAACTTTTTGTTATTTGGAAAATGAAAACTAAGTAATCCACCCTATCTTGTGCAGTTTTAATTCAGTCTCCATAATACCATTTTTTCCCTCCTGACAAATTTAAAGGGAAATATAAATGAACTTGAATGAAATTGGCCTTAAAAGTTTAATTTTGTCTTTATATAATCTTAAAATTTCTCCTATGAAGGTTTAAAAAATAATTCTAAAAGTTCTACTGACATATGATTAACTTTTATAATAATTTCATTTTTTAGCAACTAGGTCTGCAATGCTATTTGGTGCAATGTCATTCAATGCCATGCAACACATTTTTCTTTATGTACTGTGCATAAGCAATGTAGCTTTTAAATATTCTTGTGTAAAAAGAGACCTTGATTTTGATTATATCTGAGATAGTTTAGGAATAGTAGCAGTTACATGCTACATCTCATGACAAGTATAGAGAGCATGTTGGATTGGATAGTTGCACCGGAATAATGAAGGGAGAGTCTAGATTTATGAAATTTCTGGATAAAGGCAAGACTGGAGTATTGCATTGAATTTGGGACTTAATATGATGTCACAAAAATGCTGCAGAAAAAATACTAACATTACTAATTTTTGCTATGGTAATATTCACAGTTTAAACCTGTAGATGTCAATATAGTACAAAATTAACAACATAACTGTCTATCGGCATCATGAAAAAATTTATTTTTACAAGTACTTTCAACACTATATACATGTTCTTTTCAGGGAATATTATCTTTCACAGAGAAACAGAATGCTATTATCACCCCAACCTACATTGCACAGGGCCCTTTGCAATAACAGAGACAATGTCACACTCTGGAGTTTATGCTATTCCATTAAAAAATTCACTAAACTGGGTCAAATTTGATATATATATTGGGGTGACTATCAGTTGCTCCTCCCCATCTTGCAGAGCATCATGTAGATGTTACACGTAATAGGTGTACAACAGAGCTAGCTGAACAAGTAATAGAGGATAAATTTAATCTGTTTTGGTCACAAACATTCTCCTGAGATGATACGGGACCAAAGAACATTATTTATCTGGAAGTCTCTTGCATCGGTGTCACCATGCAACTCTTTCAAACTTGACCTATCAGAACTGTGGACAGTGCTGTTTAAACTTCTAAGGTCATAAGTTGCATATTTTGCACTAAAAAGCATTTTGCTTCATTAATGGCTCTGCTGTGTGTTAATCTGTATTCATATATTGGTTTAGAAATTTTTATTAGTTTTATGTTATTGTGTACTCAGGTTGTTAAAAAATTTTGTGATTTTATATATTTCAATTATGTTCCATGTTTATGTGTGAGGAATAATTTTTTTTAAATGTTACTGTTTGTATTCCATTTTTCAACTAGTAGCATTCTGTTCTCTTTAAATGATAATATTACATTAAGAAGGCAATTAAATACTGTCTCAGGTTCTTGCATAAATAAACCTTTCTGTAATGTCAATAGAAGAAAGTGCTAAATTTGGTTTGAAGCTAAATGTAAAGAAAACTAAACTAATGTCAACTAAAGAGTTAAAAGATTTCATTGTGGATGGTGAAAGAATTGAAGTGGTAGAAAGTTACATACTTTTGGGTTCAAAGATAGAAAGGAATGGAAGTTGTGAAGGAGAAATCAGGAGGAGAATTAACCTTGGTAGAACAGCCATGGCAAATCTCACCAAGATAATGAAAGATAAAGACATTTCCATTCATACTAAGAAAATAATTGTAGAAGCAATGGTTTTCCCTGTAACATTATATGGCTGTGAAAGCTGGACTCTAAGAAAAAAGGAAAGAAAAATGATAGATGCATTCGAATTATGGGTATGGAGAAGATTACTTAGAGTTCCATGGACAGAAAAGAAAACAAATATCTCAATTTTAGAAAAAATTAAGCCAAGCTTCTCCTTAGAGTCAAGAATCTTAAAACAAAAATTGACCTACTTTGGACATGTGATGCGTAAAGAAGTTTCCCTAGAGAAGACTATTATGCTGAGAAAAGTGGAAGGTAGAAGGAAGAGGGGAAGGCAACGGATCAGATGGATGAAAGAAATAGAGAAAGTCACAGAAATGAAGCTGGAGGAGCTACGAGAGACAACAAGAGAAAGATTAAGATGGAGAAGACTTGTCCATGAAGTCACCAGGAGTCAATGACGACTCGATGGAACTTAACAACAACAATGTCAATAGACAGTTGTGTTGTTAATTTTGTAACATTACTTGGCATCTAGTGTTTTTACATTTTATAACTATCACTAGAGTAACAATAGATTTTGATTTGGAATTATTTTTAAAATAATATCTGCACTGCCTGGATAGCTAAGGTGGTTAAGGTGTCAGCCTATTACTCTGCAGATCTGGGATTAAATTTAAGTAGGCTGAAAAACCCCAGGAATTCTTCAGGGTGGACTTCTCTGGATATGTTGGATCCTGTTCCTCACCCTTGTTTAGGTCCATGGTGGATTTGGCAGGTCTAGCAAGTGGACTTGGAAAAAAAGACATACATATGAATTAAAAAAACATACATATATAGATTTATACATATTGTCCATAGATCTTGGCTGGGTGATGTGTTGTACTCAGTTGGGACTCTGGAAGTTTTAAAAAGTTCAATCTTTTTAGTAATGCACAATGATTTTAAGATTTACTGATAATTTATCAACAATGGCAAAGACTTGTCAATAATGTTTCCTTCACTAAGTAAATAGACTGGTCCCTGCTGCCTAGCATTTTTATATCCTGGTCAGGATTAATTAAAGAGCTATAAGTTAATATTTGTTTATAATCATGTAATATTTAAAGCAGAAAATAATTAAATTAATTCATTGTAACAGAAATTAATTGCAATTTATCTGTATATGTGCTATAATTGTAGTATGTGTAAATTATGTGTGTGTATAGATATGCATAATACACATCAAATAGAATTTTCATATCTGTCTGTTTTCTATATACTTCTAAGCTTTTTTACTGATCTGCAACAAATATTTTCATACTTATTCTCTAAGACCCCAAGGAAAATATAGGCTATAATAAACTCAAAATACACCTTAATCTAGTAACAAAAAAAAATTTAATAACTGAACTAATGTTTTCTGATGATCTTACATAAAGATTATCATCAGGTTATCCCCTTGACACTTCATGATAAACATAACAATGATAAGCTAAAATATCCAAACTTTTACCATGGCTTTTATTTTAACATTTGTTCCATGTTCCCCAAAATACTAGTATATTTGCTACTTATCAATAAAAACAAATATCAATACTTATGAACTATAATAAAAATAGAACTATTTCAAATATATTTATAAATTTAAAATACTTAAATTAATTTCATTATTCCTAAAAAGCCATGTAACTTTTTCATTTAGTTCAACTTCAAATCCAGATAAGAGTTCACTGTTTTGTGAAAAGCCATATTCATAAAATTACAGAATGAAGAATGCATTGGTAGTTCTGACTGGAACTGTCTTAACAATTGTTGTGGAAGAATTCCAAGTAATTCTGAATCCAGAATGGTTTCTTTGAATGCAGTGGAAATTTATAGATCTATAGTTTTTTCAAATTGTAGCCCAATAATTATAAATACTAATACTACTACTAATAATAATAATAATAACTCTCCCGTGGTCACCACCTGGTCGTGGTGGGAGAGCCCAGTAATTTTACTGAACCATAGAGCAATGCAAGCTGGAGCACAAGCTCCTGGCAGGGACACCCATGCCAGTAAGGTCTATGGGGAGAAATGAAGCTAAGAGTGACCACACACCCACATTCTGTGGAGATATTTATCATGGAAGTAACCAGATCTAAGTATGATACCGGCTCGGACATCGCCCAGGTTTACAAGGTCTGCATTCATGGGTTAGGCAGAGGCTCACGTTTGAAAAATAGGCTCCAGTCTCCCTTGGTTACCAGTGGCAAAAGCAGCGCCGGCCCAAGAATGGCTACTGCAATGCCCTCAACAGATGTGAGGAATCAACCTAGCCTTGGTGTTTCTGTGGCAATGCATCCACAGACTACAAAGGCTGGAAAACCACGCCAATGGATGAAATGGACATCAGAAACGAACAAGTTTATCATCTGTACTTACTACACCATCACAAGACTTGAAACAAACATGACAGCATACAGACAACAACTACACCATAGATTCACACAACAATATCCTCATCTCACTGTCACTGAACAAAGGGTTGTTGATCAAAAACTAACAATTATACACAACAACCTTATCCCACAACCAACACTTGAACTTATCAAACAACAGGTTGCTGATCAAATACATCAACAGACAGAAACATGTAACATTAATGAAGATCACATAACCTGTCAGGATAATCCAGCAACAAGCATTGATAATAGTACACATACAACAACTACCATTACTGATACTACAGACACTTCTTCATCCATCACTGATAACGTAGATATAGATTTAGTTAATACACTCTCACTTATATTTCAGGAAACACTTGCTAAATATACAGGCACAGATCCCACACAAAGACCATGAATACCAAAAATCAACACGTCAAAGGTAGCAGGAAAAACACTAAATTATGTAAACACTCATTTAATACCAAACTACATTCATTCAATTTCTACACTTACAGACATTCATACTTTAGTTTATGCTGGGGCAGTCACAGTAGTGACACACCATGGACTGAAAATACACTCACAGACAGAACACACAAAACACAATTCTATCACAAGCCTGCCTGGCAGAGAAGAATAGAAACACAAATAAATGACATTAGACAGCAATTAGGCAGGCTGACACAATACACTAAAAACAACATAACACCCAAATTAAAGAAACAACTCAAAAACATTTTCAAGAAAATTAAAACACACACAAAACATGAACATCACAACACACACATTACAGAATACATCGATACACTAAAACAGAAACTCGCAGCCAAAGCACGTAGACTCAAACGATACAAAACATGTACACTACGAAAACAACAAAATAAATTATTCACAAACAATGAAAAACTTTTCTACAGACAAATCAGTACCAAAACAAACACTGATACACAGCACTGTGGCACACCAACAGAAGAAGAACTCACAACTTATTGGTCTTCTCTTTGGTCCAATGCTGTTACACACAATGCTGATGCAGACTGGATCGAGGAGGAGAACAGAAACTTGCATAACATACCAACTATGTCGTGCTGAAATAAACGTACACGACATATGCTACACCGTTAACAGAACACACAACTGGAAGACACCTGGTGTAGACAACATTCACAATTTCTGGTACAAAAAGTTTACATCACTGCACCAGGAACTAGCTAAACATCTAACACACATCATCATCATTATTCTTTCAATCACTATATCAGTGTATTTCTATTAATAGGACTTATCATACTGGTGTATAAGATTACAGCCTCACAGTTGCACAGATTAAAATTGTTTTATTTTCAATTACCTGTTGAACACTGTATGGACTGTAATATTACAGTCCATATCACACTACAGAAGGCCACTATATTGAATACATGCCACATTGTTAGGAAATTCCTGAATACAGACACACACACACTGACAACACTGACACACTTATTTAATTGTAGTTTTGTTTTGGATGCTATGCCTTGACTCTGGTCCGGCATAGTACACAGCCACCGGTGTGAACCGAGTATAATAATAATAATTATAATTATAATTATCAAAGAGAACAAATTGTCTATGTCTGATTTTAAAAAAGATAATAGGCTTATAAATAAACTAATAACAGATACAGTATGTATGATGAAACAAAGTATTTAATTTTATCATCTCCATATGTACCCAGTTTTATCAAACTGGCAGCTAATTCAAAAAACTTGCATATGACATGAAATTCGAACATATTTTTGCTGCATGGTATGAACAAAAACTCACCATACGACATTACATTAGTTCACAGCGCCATATTTTATTCACTTCTGTTCATTGGTCTCAGTCTGCATGTTTGCTTCCTCGTGGAAGGATCTTGTTTGATAAAGGAAATCTTGAGGTATCATCAGAAAGTGACTGATTTTATTGAAAAGAAACATCCAAAAAAGGTTCACACTGGCTGTATTGCTGCTCAGAGTAATGACATTTGCCTAAGTCATTTTAGAAACATTTTAAAAAGTAGGCAAAGCCAAACCTCTTTGGATAGATATTTTACCAAGCAAATTCTAGTCAGTGAAAGTGAAGGAAAGAAAGCGAAAAGCAGTGAATAAAAATTAAAAAATATATATATAT
>NW_019384832.1:251641-352617 GCF_000671375.1 Centruroides sculpturatus
AACGGTCTTAGAATGGCATCCAAACCAGGTTGAGGCTTGGGGATTTCTACAATTGCAATGCTATTAATTACTTACGAAAAATCCTGAAGAAGAGAGAAAAGCAATCGACATTAAACAGATTCTTTAACCCTTTCAAACTGAAAAAACATGACTAATAAAAATGCAAGACTGTGTACGTATGTATTTTTATTATTATATATAAATAAACGTAGTAAGAAAGTATATATTTTTTATTTTGGGGAGTCTCCAGAACGAATTAATTAAATTTCCATTAAAACCTATGGTAAATCGATAATCGGTTAACGAACAATTCGGATAGCGAACAAAGCCTGGGAACGGATTATGTTCGTTAACCGATCACCCACTGTATTGTGATACTTGGATGGTATAGAAGGCTGTAATTTCATTGGTCACGTAGACAGGAATTAATGTTTTTCAACAGAAATTAGTTGTTGAATTCCACCTGCATAAGATAATTCAAGACATGCAAACTTTTTCTAATGTTAATTTTAACATATCATTCGCAACTGAATATGCAATTGTAATTGGCCAACCAATCAAATTTCATGAAAAATGGACAAAATATTTAAACTCTGCATTCTCAAACTTCTGAAAACATATTTTGTGCTCACTGATAATTTTCATATTCAAATGCCACCATTCTGCTGATCAGATAGAAAGGGGACTTGTTACAGGTAGGAGGTTGAAGTTAATTTCCACCAAAAGTTGTTGGATGAGAGGATAGTCTCTGAAAAATTTCATTGCATTTGTTCAAACTGTTGAAACATATGAAGAACAAACCAACAAACTTTCTTCTTTATATATTTTATGGATAATTTTAAATAACTTGTTTACAAATGAGGTTCTGCAGCAAATGAAAATAGAGTGCCTTATGAATAGAAAAGTTGAGTATAGAGAGCATGTTGAATTGAAATTGGGGAAAGCAAATTAGATGAGTGATATGGAGGAGGTTTGGAAGCATTTCCAGTCGTGTATGGTAGAAGCAAAAGAGGTATCTGGTGTAACAGAGTAAGCCATGAGAGAAGGACTGTGTGGGGAAATGACATAATTGAGCAAGCAGCAAAAGAGAAAAAGGCTGCATACATGGCCTGACTGAATGACAGTGTGAGTGTGGATGAGTACAAAGTGAAGAGAAGCAGCTGCGTGAGTGATTAAGGGAAGTAATGACAGAGTGAATGAAGAATGGACTGAATAATAGAGGAAAATAAAACTGTCCTGGAAGCAAATGAAGAATATACTTGGCAACAGAAAGAAAAGTGCATTGTGTGCACAGTACAAAGTGCACACAATGCACTTTGTACTGTGAAATGGTGAGATGTTATGGGATGAATGTGAAATGCAAAATAGATGGTGTGAATATTTTGAGCCTGTTGAGGAGCAGTGGAGATAGCATAAATAGAGAAACAATTACAGAGATAAGTGAAGATAGTGGTGAATGTGGCCCTATTCTTTTGAATAAGGTTAGGAATGCAATAAGAAGAATGCAAAATGGAAGATCTGGTCTGGATGATGCGATTGAAGAAATGTTAAAATTTTGAAGAATGGATTCTGTGACTCTGCCATGTGTTGGAAGAAATGCCATGAATCAGACTATTCATGTAAGCTGTCACAAAATTCATCATCTCTCTTTTTCATTTTCAGCATTGTGTAACAACTCTCTAGAATCCTGATAAATGCTTCTTCAAAATGAGTTTCCAGCAGATGTTCAATGTCTCGAATTTTTGCATTTTAGCAAACCTCCTTTGGTACATCTTCTGGTATCAAGTCAGAGATTTGTTTTCCTTTTTCATTTACCATTTTATAATATAAATTTTTCTATATTTGGATTATAGAACATATCCCTTCTAATAGTGCATCCACTCTACATTTTCTCAATGTTTAGCCTCTTGCTTCTGATAGTTGTCAGATACACTTCTACACGATAATCTTCATCCAAACTGAAAACTGTTGTATGACTTATGAATAATTTTCAGTTTTTTTTTTCTTATAACAGGAAGATTTCTTTCTTCTCAGTAAGAGCATAAGCTTGATCCAAAGATAGAAATGAATATCTTTTGATTGAAAAATAATTTCTGTTTTCTTCCACATTTGGAGGTGCCTTATTGGCCAGGAAATAGCTGCACGTTGCAATCTTTGAGCTGTTATTTTGTTTTGTGCACTCGTCGTCACTGCACCTAATTGTGGAAACAGAAGTTAGATCAATCTGAAAAAATTCAGTAATGAGTTGCTCAATTTTTCCAGCAACATTTGGTGCTGCCATCTGTTATGATGTTTTATTTTTTAAAAGTTTTTATATTTTTAACTATTATAAAATGGCAAAAACCTTAATTTTGAGGGTAGGAATGGGTTTTATAAAAAAATTGTAAGTGCTAATAATAAATAAAATCATCATTAAGTCTGACCCTACTCTGTAGATATTCATGATCCCTCTTATCTCCCCACCTCCTTGACTTTTAATCACCAAAATTTAACAGCATCAATCCCCTAATAAACAAATCTTGCAAAATATCAGGGAATTTTTGACAAAAAGCACAGGAGTTAAGCTTCAAAGAGATAAACAAAATCATGATCCCCCACACGCTGTAACTTTCTTACATACAGAAAAACCCCAAATTTTTTGCATTTCTCGACATTTTAAGGTCCTCTGAATCAAAAAATATAACATTTTTGAGAGGTCATTTTCTGACTGATTGCCATACTTTTTTCTGTTATATATAACAGCCAGGAAAATAAAAATACTCTAATAATAAGTTATCATTTTTTATTTTGATAACTGTTTATTTGCTTCTGCATCACCCATGAAAATTAATAAACGAATTCTACAGCAATTTTAAATTTATTCTAATTTAGGCACCAAATTAGTCTAGCATTTTTATTTTACTTACCTCTGTTTCTTTTTCACATTTTTTGTTTATAGTGTTAAATTTAAACTTCTCTTACCTCTTCTTACATTGCATTAGTTATTTAATATCAAAAATTTGAAATGAAATTTTTGGCAATTATTTTTTAAGCACAGAAACCACTTATTTTTATGCAAAATAGGTAGCTTTAACAGCATACTTTCTGTATCTTGTGATCTGTATTAATGTTTTCCATTAGTTAAGTGGATAAATTTTGAAATAAATGTAAGCATGGATAGGATGCAGTTTGAAATAAAATTCAATTTTCTACATTAAATTTTTATTCTACAAGCTTGTTTTTGAACGATGAAACATTCTTATTTTGATAGTTCTTTACATTAGTAATTTGTTAGCACAGATGATTAGAAAAAGTTTTTAAAAAGTTGGTAAGATGCAATTTGGATTGGTCTGCATTATATATGATTTATAATTGAAATCAAGTTTTAAAAGTTATAGAATTGTGATGTTTCTTAAATATTCTTAAATAAGATTTCATAAATAAAAATGAATAGCCCAGTTCATCTAGGATTATTTTAATTAAATAAGATTATTTTTTCATTTTGCTGTTAACTCTATTAGAACCCAATTAAGACTCGTATATTAGAGAGGTTGAGGCGCACATTTTAAACGTGTAAACGTGTACGTGTGACGTTCGGCGCCGCTTTCCCGTAAGCCTAAAAGTTTAACAATGGTGTTTGGATAGTCGGTGGAATCACGCTCGACATTCCAAACACCATCGTCAAACTTTTAGGCTTACGGGAAAGCGGCGCCGAACGTCACACGTACACGTTTACACGTTTAAAACGTGCGCCTCAACCTCTCTATTATCTTATAGAACTCCCATGAAATGATTTGAGTTTAGACCAAAATATTAAAGTATTTAATTCCATTGTTTTTCCTATTTCAATTATTAATATGCTACAGAATGCTCCAGTTTAAATATTGTTTTAAAATATAACTATATTTTCTTAATTTTATTATGTCCAATTCCCGTACAACAATAACATAAGTCAACTTACTCTTCAATAAAAGATCAAACAACTCAAAATATTCTTGGTTAAATTAAATTTTATTTTGGTCTGCAACCTAATTATCTGAAATTTACTTTGCTTTATATCTTTTAGCTTACATAAAATTACATAATAATTATTTTGTCAAAAATTAATTTATTTATATAATCAATTCTTTATTTACTTTAATTTTTATATGAAACTCTGAGTGAATATTACATTTTATACAATTTATAAAATTTGCATTTTCAGTTACAAGAGATTTCAGAGATATCAGTTCTGCAACAACAATTCAGAAACCTATAATTGTAACAGTCTCTGGAGCCCCAGGTACAATTACAACAAACAAACCTCAAGTGAGTATTAATATCTCAAGTATAACAATTCTTAATAAAAATACATACTGTAATTTAAATTACTTGCATCTTTATTTTTTTGAACAGTATTTGTAAAAACATAAAAATATGTAAAAGTGTAAAAATAGTTACTTGTTTAATGAAGTTGGCTTTAAATAAGATCATAATTTGTGGTTGAAAACATGAAAGTGAAACGTTGTCTTAAAAATTATATTTAGTTTTGTAAAAAGACAAGACTCACTTTTATAATAATAAAGCTTTATTCAACTCCTGCTTTGTATATATATATTATATACAGGATCAGAGCACCATCTATGGGAGAACCCACAATGCAACTAATATAAAATTAAAGATGAAAAATATTAAAATTATGTGGTTTATCATAACAGTAATAATAATTAACACTTTCTTTTCCTTAATAATATGTCATCTCACACTGGAAAATACTGTTAATCTGTTCCCTGATATTCCTGAGATATTTTGGGCTGAAACATGATGACCTTGATCAGTTGACCAGAGATATCTTGTTTTGGCACAGAACATTTTTGAAACTAGATGTCACTAGGCGTTATAATTTTTATATTAAAACTAACTTTTGAAATATAATTTTTTTTGTTCTTACATTTAGTAATATATCTATTTTGTCTGTGAAAAATAAAAAAAATAATTTTGGACGATATAATAGCCATGATTATTTTTTCAAAAATGTGTAATTTTCGTTATACTTAACATCGACAAAATGTCAACGTGGTGTGACACGCAACGGAGAAAAATTTCAATGTAGGTTAATATATTGTATTATATTACATCATATGTATGAAAGTAATAAAATATATTACTCATGTCAACAAATTATAAAATAAACTTGAACCATCTTTAGGTATTAAACATTGAATTGCAATCATAAAGTAAACAAAACTTAAACATGGGTCTCAACATTACTGATTGTGGATATCAGACCCCAAGATCCAACAGGGGAGGAAAAAGATCTTGGCCTCTCAGGTTATTAACCATGAAATCCTAGTACAATAAAAATCAGAATTAACATAGAAAGTCAATCAAAATTGAACATAGAATGAAGAACAAATAAAATCAAAAATGCAACATAGAACGAAGAACATTGATGAAGTAGAAAAATTAGAAGCCAAAAATATGAAATACAAATTGCAGAATTATGTGAAACAAAATGGAAGGGAATTGATGATTTTTACACTGGATAATTAGGATAATTCATAGTGGAAGAAAGAATGGAATTGCAATAATGCTTAACAAGGAATGGGCATAAAGTGTATGTAATGTATACCATGTAAATGATAGCAGTGTGGCGACCAATTTCGCACTTCGTCCGATCGCCACCAGAGGGAGTTCGGAGGTTTTAAAAGACCAATTCGAACACGTGCCTTCGTCCTTTTGTCGACTCCTCGTCTAGAGTACGGACTCCTATTCAATTGTGCTACCTGAACTCTTTTGTTGGCAACTAGTCGCCACAGCAGTATACCAACAGACTTGATAATAATTCAAGCATATTTTTCAACTTTTAACTCAGAGAAAGAAGCAATAGTAAAAATGTATAAAGACATTGAAGAACTGTTAGAATTGACAACAGAAAAGGACTTAGCTACTAATAAAGTGTGGATGAATGTTTGGTACAAGACTGTGGTCTCAAGAGGATCTCAGGAAATAGCTTACTGTCTGTTACTGCATCATTTTCAGATGCAGTAATAGACAGTTAGTTATAAAAGTACTCCAGAAACTGGGTTATACTATACTGTTGAAACTTCCAACCTTGGTATTCACCCAACAGAATGGTCATGTCATTATGAAAACTGTTTTACAATTTCTACACTTTGATGCATCCTGTTAGTTAATTTTAGAGGATTTTAAATTTTCATAAGCTCTTCTGTGCCAGACACATTTGAACACCAAAACATTAGACGTTCCATCTATTTGAAATTTGTGATCTGAAGTAGGTCTTAGAAGAAGACCGAAAATGTTCATTTTTCTGAACTTGCACCATTCTGCTGGTGAATATCAAGGTAAGGAGTTTCTCCAAGACGGTAAGTTATTCCACATAAAGTACAGTACATAATGGTATTCATTGACAGTTGCAGGGACAAAACTATAATTTTAAAGTAGCATTAACATGGATGAAAAGTACAATAGACTTTAGCAATCATTTCAGTGATTGATTATAAATTTCTTGTTTTGGCCACTTATACATGAAAAATTATTTTGATTTTGGAAATATTGAATCTCTTACAAAGAAATAAATTCACCTTCAAACTGGTATGACACCACTTGTACTGCCTAACAAAGAATAACCTTCAAAATCATACATTGCACAGGAAAATTTTCAATTAACAGTTCAGCTGGAAAAAGCTGTGATGAGAAGAAAAATAAATGAAGAGTGTTTATCAGTCAACTGGCTTCCGATGCAGTCAGTATATAAGGTTCAGAAAAGACACTCCCTATGTTATGTTTTATAAGGAAATTCTTAATCAAATCATTTAATTTCAAAAACTGTTGCTACTACCAGCAAAAGATGCTTTTTAACAATCATAAACACAAATCAAGCAATGATATCTTTTCAATGCATCTAGACCAGGGGTAACAAACCTACGGCAAATAAGGAGAAATCATCTAGCATCATACGATTTTGATTTATTATCTGTCTTTTTCAATCATCCTTTTTTTCAATCAGCTTTTTTATGTTTATTCTAATTATAGCATATTCCTTTAATTTCTTTAAATATTGTTATTCAAAGTCTGAAACTTTGGCATGCATAAACATCTTTAAAGTATACTTACAATATGGCACACAGACTCAAAAAGGTTCACCATCCCCGATCTAGACCAATAACAGAGACCAAGATAAGTGACATACTTGATTTGCTCTGGTACATTTATCCTGTGTACTACCAGTTGCACAGGATGAATGTACCAGAGCAAATCAAGTATGTCACCTTTACAGATTTCTAGCTCTGCACACTGTAGAAAAATCTAGAAATATAGTTTTGTATATCGTAATAATATTAGTCGTCGCCAGAGAGCTCTATAAAGTAGAGAAAAATCTATAAATTTGAAAACTATAAACATAAATTTAAATTTCTCAAAAAATAAGTAAACAAAATTTCAAAAGTCGCTACTTTTGGCTGATTTGTCTGCGGTCTCTGCTATCTCACTACGTCCCTCTAAAAGTCACCACGGTTGGGAACACTGGTGAGCAGACATCTAGGGTCTAAATAAAGCAAAATGTAATTGCCAATAAAAAGGAGGAAAAATTTAAGATTTAAAACTATAATTTCTTGTGAACAGCAGTTTGGGCCCCCCTTCCAAGTGGGCCCTGTGCGAATGCACCTGTTGCACCTGCCTAGTTACAGCTCTGAATGAAACTGTAATGTGTAAATTTTTACAAAAATAAATTATTTATGAAAAATAATAAATTATTTTGTGTGATTATTTCACTTTCCATAAAACAGAAAAAGTTAATTAATCTTTCATAAACATTTTTATAATTATATCATAAAAAACAATAATTATCTGAGCAGTAAACAAAATATTTTTGATTGTTCTGTGAATTTTTAAAATATCCTAATGAGGAGTTATCTATGCTTTGAATTTTTATATACATTTTGATAAATGTTTATGTATAATTAACTATTATTCTTGCATACACCATTTATTAGTGATGCATTATTGGAATGATTTGAATAATCAAATGTTTACTAGAATGAATCATTTGAAATTTGTAAACTTTTAGTTTTTTTTGTTTTGTTTTTTTTGTAAATTCTTGAATTTCTCAGATGTTGAAATTACATGTTAAAAACCTAATTTTAATTTCATTGACAAAAAATGTTTGAGACAATTTGATTTTTTTTAATTTTAAAGTTCAAACAAAGATTAGAAACAAAAAATTATACTTTATTGGAACTTTCCTTCTAGATATTAAAAACCCAAACCTTTTTGAGCCAGTAAGATTCAAATTGCTTCAGTTTTGAATTTCAAATAATTATTCTTTAATAGAAATAACTAATTATAAGAAATTTTAGAATTACAAAGTATTAATTTTTTAAAAAGTTGAAAGTTAAAATTAATTCAAAATAAAAATATTAAAATCTAATTAGATTTTTAATAATTGCAGTTAACAACTGTAACAAATGTCATTACAACTCCAATAGTGGTTGCACCTCACACATCAGGATTGTCCACACTTCCACTTGATAAATCTGCTGTTTCTAATATTGCTGCAGCTAATACTGTGCTAAATCAAACAACCCTTCGAGCTACATTGCCTGCAGTGCCTGCAGTTGCAAATAATACTTCCATACCAGTTGTAGTTGTTCCATCAAATGCATCTAAATCAGCAGTGCTATCATCATCATCCAATAATCCATCTCAGTCACCACTTTTAATTGTAGCCACTAGTTCACCTGTTTCAGCTGCTGTTGCAACTACTGTAACCTCCTCTAGTTCAGGCTCTTTTCCACCAACTTTAGTACCTGTTACATCAGTTACTATGTCATCTGGATTAAGGACATCAGTTCCTTTGCCTATTACAGTAACAACACCTGTTGTTGCTATTACAAATCATTCTGCTCCATTAATTCCACCAACTTTAACTCCTGTTTCTTCTCAACCTAAATCTTATCCTGTGACATCAGTTACATCATCATCAGTTTCTTTTTCAAATACAATTACAACTGTGAAAACAGACCCTTGTAGTCCAGATTTTGACCCGATTCAAGCTATGGATTGGAAAGATGGTGTAGCTACTTTGCCAGGAAGTAATCTTAAGGTAATTGTTTCTTGATTTATTCTAGAAATTAAATATCAGTAGTCACATAAAATTGATATTAGATGTTTAGTTTGCCAATTGTTCAAGATTTAAGTAAATAATTTATTTTAATAAAATTTAAAAAAAAATAACTACAAAAGTAATACAGGTATCCTTCGTATAACATGGTAGTTATGTGCTGAAAAAGTGTCGTGTTACACAAAACATGGGGTTAGGTTCCAAAAGTTAGCAAAGGAATACTATTCTTTTTCATTACTAAGAGAAATACATTTATTAAAGCAATCAATAATTAACTAACAGTCACAATTAAAAGTACAGTATTACAGTTTAATATTAATTTTAATTAAACAAGGATATTTTCTTTTTAAAAAGCATCATTGTCATCTGAGCTTTTTTGTTAATCTTGATCAGAAATATCAGTGACATCGTCATTTTTTTTATTTTTATCATACTTTTTTCTGGATGACAAAATAAAAATGTTATTAATCAAAACTTTGTTCTAGGGGATTCTTGTTTGTTCAGTCAAGTACCAAGTGATTTTTTTTTCCAGAATTTGTGTTCAAATACTGAATCATTCAAGTTTGGAACAATTCAAGTACCAAGATACTGCCATATTTCATTCATTATTTTTATGAATGATTATTTACCTACACAATAAAAAAAGTTTAATAACACTTATCTAAAAATGTTTAAATAAATTTGATGAAATACAAAGATTAATTTATAAAAACAAAACAGTGACAGTCTTAAGGGCTAATGTCTGAAAGCAACAACGACACCTGCTTGATAGGAAATCTAAAACAAGAAAGTGCAATTTTTTATATCAGTGTATAATATATATTATAAAATAGAAAGAAATGTGAAATTTTTATTTTTTATAGATTTGTTAGAAATTTTTATGGTTATTATTCTAAGATATTTTTATGTGTTTTTATTTATCTTTAAATAGTTATCAGATTGCTTTTTTCAAAACAGTACATATTAAAACATTTTATGTATTGGTAAATTATTATATAACTTATTATATATACAAAATAAAAAGCTTTCCTGGACTCCTTTCTGTTACAAGTGAATAGTTTTATTGTTGATCTGTTATATGGAGTTGTGTAACAAGGATATATATATATATATACAGGTAACCCCTGTATAACACGGCACTTCTATAGCACGGATTCGCTCTAACACGGTTCGAGAATTGGTACCATCCCCCGTATAACACGGTACTTTTATAGCACGGATTCACTCTGACACGGTTCGAGAATTGGGTAAAACCCTCGTACAACAGGAAATGTAATAAATTTTTACATACTTAAGTAATAATAGTTCACGAAAATTATTATTTTCGTGAACTATTAGTACTTAAGTATGTAAATTTTCTCTTCTCGCCTTCTGTCGATACACGTGGTCCTTCTCGAAACTTGTTTCAATGTTGCCAGATCGCGACGCTTCTGCTTCTGATGTTGCCGAATGTTTTTCCCTTATTCCATACTTGCTTTATTCTTCATAAGTGCTTAGCACCATATAAGGAAATTTATAAAGACCTTTTAACTAGAAGCAAGCAATCTAAAATTACATACATTTTGCAAAAGGTAAAGCATGGATCTGAAGATAATGCAGAAAAATGCTCAGAGGATAACGATAACTTGCCAAAAAGAAAACGCTCTCGGTTAATTAATAGTGTTTTTAGTGATGACGAAGAAAACATTGTTTAATTTATATTAATATGTATCACTTAAAAAATTTTAATGAAGATATTTATCTTAATTATGAAAATATACTAGCATGTTTTTTAATTTTTGGAACCTAACCCTCCTTTTCGTATTAGTTCTTTGTTTCGTATAACATGGATTCGCATAACACGGCAATTTTTTGGAACGTAACTACCGTGTTATACGGGGGTTACCTGTATATATTATGATGCCTAAATAAGGAGCTCTTCAGAATAAAAATTTTATAAATCTATCAGAGTAACTAGAACTAGATACTGCATATATAAAAATTTTTTCATATTTTCTGACAATTTATTTTAATTTTATAAATATAAAAAAAATATTTTAGAAATGTTTAAACAAAATTAATGTTATTTCTAGTTCAAAATAAATGAATTTGGAACATTAGAAATGATAAATGAAGATTGGACATCAGATTTATCTCTTCAAGTACTTAACCAGAATACTAAGGAAGAAATTAATGATATTTCAAAAGAATGTAAAGACTTAGATAAAAATCAAGTTAGGTCTGTTTTAGTTAAGAAAATCGAGCCAAAAACTACTACAAGTAAGTTTGTTTGTCAGTTACTTTAATTGAAAAAACTTAAACAAGTTTAACTTTTACCAATAAAATATTAGAATATACTTATATGATGATATACCATTACAATAAATACAGTGGTGCCTTGTATAATGTACGCCTCAAATAACGGATGCTGCGAACAACGGACTTTCTGTTTGGCTGTTACGTGACTCGAGCAACGGACTTTCCATTCAGCAGTTACGTGAGGCGAACAACGGTCTTTCTGCAAACAAGTGCAAATGAGTTTCCACTCTTTTGCCATTGCCAATGACAATCTGCTATTTTTATAATATATCAGTATTATTAGAATATATTATTATATCTAAAGTACAGAGCTCCCGTTGGGATTCGGCTTGCTCCCTTGTTTATTACGTACATCACCTCAGTGCAGGGTATTTACATTTATTCAAGTGTTGTGGAAATCATGGCTTTTAAAAAAACAGAAAGGTGATTTCAATTGAAACAAAGCAAGACATCATCAGAAGGAGTGAAAGTTGACAAAAACTTCTTGTCAAAAGGGGAGAGGTTCAGGAGTTTACCAACACTCATTATCCAAACAGAGCTGAGGCCAACGGGATCAATGATTTCTACAATGACCCGTATCTGACCCGACAAATACCTGTCATTTCTGACAGGTGTTGAAGAAGAGAGAGAAACAGACCACCTTGGACATGTTTTTCAAGAAGCCAGCAGGCAAAAGACAAAGGATGGAACAAGAGAAGTTGACCCTGCAAGTTCCGGTAGTCTCTCCTGAATCTGACTCCGATTAAAAAACAATAAAAAGAGACCTGCTGCAATGTGTAAAAAGTCTGTATCTGTATGAATGTATGAAGAAAATGTTCCTCCATCTCCTCCTCACAACATCTGACTACCTGGCATAATTGGTGACTACTCCATTTTCATTTTTTAATGGTACAGTATGGTTATTTTATGCTGTGGAACGAATTATATGTTTTAACATGTATTTCTATGGGAAAATGCATTTCATATAATGGACTTTTCACTTAACAGATGTGCACCTGGAACGGATTAAGTACGTTATATGAGGCACCACTGTATGATTCTAAAAGAAATGTAAAAATAGTGTTTAGCTTGTATAATTAATAAGTTCTTAAATTTTGCTTTAGTATGTTTATATGGAAAATGCAGCTTTTAATGAGTTTTATGCTAATTATTTATTCACTTCTTTTTATTAGCTTCAGATAACATCAAGCAGACTGTTATTGAAGTTGTCAGTGTTGCACCAGTAGAAAAGCCTGATGATATATGTCGATGTGAAAATTGTGGATGTTATGGTTTAATAAGTGAATTTCATAAATCTGGACGATTCTGTAGTCAATCGTGTATGTCCAGCTATTCAACCAAGTTAGTATATTAAGAAAAATTTATGAAGTAAATTTTGCTAAACATCTTTAAGTATTTGTGGAGAAAAAATGAAATATGAGTTAATTCTTTGATATATAATTTAATTTCTCAACAAAGCTTTTTTTTTATTTTACTTGACAAGATACATCAACCAGATAATTTTTAAGTATTTATAGAATTTTTATATATTTGCTAATAATTATTTTATTATTAAAAGATGACAAAGCAAACCAATTCATAGTGCCTCCAACCAAACTTTTATACAATAAAAGTTTGGCTGGGAGGCACTATGAATGAGCTGCAACTTACAAAAACTTTTAAGATAGTTTACAAAAAAAGCTCCTAATATTTACAACTTACTGACAAATGATAAAGACAAACTAAAGAAAGATCAGGCTGGAGTATACAAAATACCTTATGAAAATCAACAACTAGAGGTCCAAAAGGATTACGTTGGAATCACAAAAAGAAACCTCACGGTGCAACTCAAGGAACACAAGTACAATGTAGAAAAAGGCCACAGTAATACAATTTTAGTAGCAATGTCACAGGTGGAAGGCTCTTATAAAGTGGGATGAAGCAAAAATCATTAAAAAGGTACATTCTCCAACCATTGCTATGGATATGGATGGAAAAAATAGATTTACAAGAGCAAGATCAAAGAGCATGCCTGAGTGTCTGAATGCGAGAGATGCAAATGCTATACCTTCAGCATGGAAATATATCATTGAAAGACAATTTGGTCATAAAAACCTTGAATTATGGGCCCCCTATAATCAACACAAAAAAAAATTGTTTTTAATATCCCAGTATGAACAAATTTAAACAAAACAAACATTTTCGACCATAAACTTGGTCTTCATCAGGCTGATGGCCAGTATAAATTCGAAACTGGAAATTTGAACACAGTGTTTATAAATTATTTTTAAATTCCAAAATATTTAAATCTTAGAAAATGATTTTTACCGTACATGTTAATAAAGTGATAAAAATATCTTTACATCCACACACAAATAATACGATGTAAATACTGGTGTAGAAACGTTATCTACTAGCTAGTGTTATTTCCATTATTTTTTTCATAGCACCACCTCCATGTGTATGAAATATTAGCAGCATTCTTTGCATTAATGCAGTTGCCAGTCAGCCCCTATAATCATATTTAGCTTGTGTGTTATACTCTCATAGTTTTCTGTGTATATTTTATTTGCACATTTATTTGTATTTTGTTAACCTTGTATATTTTTTAAGTTTATTTTCATTTATTGTTAACTTTATATTTTTCATCTCATTTACATTTAAATTTTTATTTAGAATTCTTCAATAGTTAAAATTTAAATGGAATGTTCTATTTGTGGAACAGTTTCTAAAAACAGTTTTAAGAAACCTGATGATGGCCTATAGGAGTAGGCTGAAAACATTAGTAATGAGAAATTTTCTCTCAGCAAATGCTTAAATTTGTAATTTATTCTCTGCTGAGCATGTTTGAATTGTATTTTATACAATAGTTAATATTGTATAAAATACAGTTCAAAATAGTGAAGTGTGTCCACTTCTAGTGTAATTACATTAGAAAGATACACTTCATCATCAAGATTCTAACTTCTTAACTCAGGATAACCTGTGTCAAATTAAAAACAAAAATATATTATTTATAAGAATATTTACAACTTGACAAAAATGTAAGAATTCTTATATACAGAAAGTTTAGTCTGTAAGGAGAGACTAAAAGAATGTTTTTGCTTTTATGTATTTTTTTTCAATATTATATTAAAGTACTCAGCAAATCACCAAACATATAAATAACACCTTATCTTTGCCGAGAAATATATTTATTTCCAAAACAAACGTTTTCAGCCTGATTTACAGGCCATCCTCAGGTTGAGAATGAAATTTGAATTAAGGCATTCCACCAATAGAATACAAAATTAAAAATTAAATAAGCAACAGAATAACATAAAATAACACCTTATCTTTGCCAAGAAATATATTTATTTCCAAAACAAACGTTTTCAGCCTGATTTACAGGCCATCCTCAGGTTAAGAATGAAATTAAGAAATACAATTACAGTCAACCCCCCTATAACACGGTAAATGTGTTCCGTTCTTTATGAAATTCATTTTTTACGAGTCCTTAAATACATGAGCCAATCACAGCACGACACGTATGCAGTTTACGGACTACAGCTGTTTGAAAGGTTTTCTTCCATAAAATTAATCGATTCTAGACTAATTTGACTGAGCATTTCCAAAACACGTATAATTTTTTGGTAATAATCCATATATACTATGCTATAAACAAAAAATTGTAGGATTACTTACCGAGTGTGCACCGTTCGATGACGCCATTGCTTAAGCTTGTTTTCGTCGTGGAGTGGCGCATCAAATGGCGCTCGTGTGCTTCCTGATAAATTATTTTCTGTGAAAACTTTGCTGAACTTTGGAGACATCATTAATATAAATATAATTTTTATGGACGTTAAATAATAAATGGTTTTTAGTAGGTCCGCTTATCATTTAAACTCAACGGTTTGTGCAATATCCGCTATTGGTCTAGATTTGACCAATCTTGTCGCGACACAAGTCAGCGATGACATTTTACCGAATTATACGAGTCTCTTTTAGCGTGTTTATACGAATGCAGTTGCAATTTTTTCACCATTATATACGAATCCAAATTATATGAACTCACTTTATAGGAATCTACTGTACTAACACATCCAATAAAATTACTATTTTAATCGGTTAGAGCTCTTAGTAAATTCTTTAACCATAAACTTCCATGCAGAGGGAAGACTCTCGGCATCCCTCGCATTCAAATAGCCTTCCTGTAGTTTACTCCTATAAATTTGAATTTTTTCAGCTGTCAATGCCAAAGATGGGGAAGATAAAGGTTTGATGATGGCTGCCTCCTTCCATTTGACTACAGATCCTTGTGTTTGCGCCATTTGGGACAAAATAGTTACATTAGACTCCTTTCTGATATTATAACTATGCTCCTTGAGTCTAACTCCCAAACTCCTGGTGGTTACTCCAATATAGTCTTTTTTAATGTCCATTTGCATATTCTCATAAGGAATTCTATAAACCCCTGCTTTCTCCTCTGACTTTATACAAAATCCTCAGAAATGATAAAGATAATATAAATTAGGCACCCTTTTTATAAGCATTCTCAAACCTTTTCTGTCAGCAACCTCTTTCACAACAGTATTCATACTTTCATTATAGATAAATTTTACGACTTAAATGACCTTTTCTTGATGTTCGCCTCATAATTCTTAACCATTCCCAGCATAGCACTTTTTTGGTAACCCAGGGTCTGTGCCACACTCATTATTCTATTTCTTTACTCCTGCCTTGTATTCTGTCACAATACAAAAATGCTCTTCTTACTAAAGCTTTCCAAGCTTTGAAATAGAAGTGATGATTGTGGAATAGAAGAGATGAGCTGGCTCAAAGCACTTCAAAAGCTAATATCCATCAAAAAAGTGATACTTTCTGTTTGGTGGGATTTTAAGGGAATTGTTTTTTTTTAGTTTTACCAGATAATTCTACAATTGATTTGAAAGTGTACTGCCATCAACTGGACAAATTGAGTGAAGCCATCAAACAGAAAAGGCCAGAATTGATCAACAGAAAAAGTGTAGTGTTTCACCATTTCATAAGTTTGGTAACTTGTCAGAAACTGTTACAACTTGGATGGGATGTGCTGCCACACCCACCATATTTGTCAGATCTGGCACCCTTGGATTATTACTTGTTCTGGCCTTTACAAAATTTTTTAAATGGTAAATCATTTATTTCAAATGAGGATGTCAAAAATGACATGAATCAGTTTTTTGTAAGCTAAGATCAAAATTTTTATGAACATGGAATAATGCTACTACCAGAAAAATGACAACATTGTATTGGACCAAAATATAAATATTGAATATTTATATTTATATTGAATATAAATATTCAATAAAATATTTATATATTATACGAAAATTATTTTTTTTCCCCATGAAAAAAAACGAAATTACTTTCTTAACAATCCAATAGTATAATTGTCTTGCCCAACTGTAACTCAATGTGCCATTTAGTTCTCCATCTGTCATTAGTCTAAGGTGTCTAGACTGTGGAAACCTATATGCTTGGGAATAGTATTATACACATGCAGAATGAATTGCATTTTGGAAAGAACTGCTATTGCCAATTCTAGACAGAAAGATAATATGGATGAAACAATGCAACCAATGGGTCTATATAGCTAGGTCAACTTTGTTCTTGAGATATCACCAAAGAAAAAGTTTTCTTCTAATGGTTACAGAATATTGGATATTTGAAAATGGCAATCCAAGAAGAGATAGGTCATTTTCCAGTAAATGATTCAGGATGTTTATGAGCAGCAGCATATAGAAGGTCATTTGTGTGATATTACATTTTACATTAAAAAATATGAGATCTGATCAAAAACTATCTGATTTTATTTTTTTTCCAGTAAATCAGATGAAGGAGAAGGGCAGAAGTGTGTCACACACTATTAGACCTTCACACACGTGAATTTTTGCCAAAACACTGAGACATAAAAATAAAGCATAAAAGATATAGAAAGCTTTGGTGGTGATGATATGAGAAAAACCAAAATTAAAGATTTTTACCATCATTTCAAAGAGATAGAACATTGAGAGGGACAAGCATATCATTTGTCCCTTCACCCCTAATTGGAGTCTGATGGTAAGGTGGAGTCAGAGTTGGTAGATTTTTACATGACTCCATAACCCTGCTAAAATATCTTCACTTTTGCCATGTCCAATCACCAGGAATGACAATCTTTCACTGCAGAGACGACCTTTCTTTAGAGGCCTCTGCAAAAATATGCAAAACAGTCTAAAAGTTCTCCTGTGACAAGCCAAAACAATTAAAAATACAATAATTCTTTTTTAAAAAGAATTTAGACTGTTTTGCATGTTTTTGCAGAGGTGTAGTCTCTAAAGAAAGGGCATCTGCAAGTGGAAGATTGATGTTTCTGGTGATTGGACATGGTGAAAATGAAGACATTTTAGTCTTTTTATATATTTTTACTAATGTGTTAATTTGTCAGCCAATTGTTTAAAAGAGTATTACTACCTGCAAGTTCTTTGGTGCCTTTAGGATGCTGTCTGTTTCAAGAGATCACATCAGTGGTGAGGCAATGCTTGAAGGCTTCACCATAACAATGCTCCAGTTAATTCATTGCATCTGATTCAGGAATTTCTTATTAAGGTGGAAACTTCCTACTCACCAGACTTGGCTCCTTGTTACTTCTTTCTCTTTCTTAAACTGATGATGCTATTAAAGGGATCAAAATTTCATAACAATGACAGCATCAAAACCAATACAATGAAGGCACTGATGGCAATCCCAAAAACTGATTTTCAGAATTGCTTTTTGAAAGCGGAAAGAGTACTGGAACAAGTATGTGCAGTCAAAAAATGAATACTTTGAGGATGATTAATGAACAAAATTGAAACACAACATATTTTGTAGACATGGGTTTTGGTGTACCAGTAGTTGCAATTTGTGTAAATCCCAACAACCACAAGTAAATTTTGTGTAGCCATTCATCAGTTCTGACTATTATCCTTTTATTTAGTACTATTTTCCAAGTCCTGTCCTGTCCTGTTTAAGCAATGATTTGATAGATTGAAATCTTATTTATCATTGATTATGTTATATAATTACAGTCGACCCCCCCCTATAACACTGTTGATTTTTCCGTTTTATATGAATTCCATGTTGTACGAGTCACTTAGATTTTATAAATATGTGTGCCGGGCTGTGAACGGCTCGCGTATTTGTAAAATTAAGTGACTCGTACAACATGGAATTTATATAAAACGGAAAAATCAACAGTGTTATAGGGGGTCGACTTGTACAGTAATTAATGTAATTGCCAACAGATACTATTAATTTCAATTGATTTGACAAATGAATAAAAAAACATAATTTGTAGATAAAACAATGATTCCAATTTGAATATATATCAGTTTACATATGATTTTAATGAATTTTTATGATTGTATTCACTGGTATCTTGAAAATCTAAGTACTTTTGAATATGGCAGCAAATTTACAAGGATTTAGTTGGTTTTATCCAGAGATTTAGGAAAATCACTTTTTTGAAGAAAATGCTATTGATCAGTTGAAAAGCATGATGAATCTGTTAATTCATCATGCTTTTCATTCATCTACTTTGTTGAAAACAGAATTTGTCGTTTCCATAAAATGGAACATCATATATTTTCAGTATTCTGAAAAGAAATTTTTCTTCATAAAGCTCTTAAAACAGTGAATATATCAAAATGGGAATATTCAATCTCTATTAATTTAATTTAATCTTATTTTATTTTTGTCACCTACAAAACCTTGCCTAGAAAATTACCAATCATTTAATGCAAAATCATTCATTTTTATATTAAATAACTGCTGGTTTGAAATAATTTCTGTTGAATTTTTTTTGTTCTGAAAGGTGAATATAAAAGTTGTAAACCACAAATACTCCAAGATNTTAGTCTTATAATTAGATTAAATAATTTACTATTTAATCTAATTATAGTAACTTCTAAATAATTCAGACTATTATCTACTTCTTTTTCACATTTGAATTTATATCAAAATGGGAATATTCAATCTCTATTAATTTAATTTAATCTTATTTTATTTTAGTCACCTACAAAACCTTGCCTAGAAAATTACCAATCATTTAATGCAAAATCATTCATTTTTATATTAAATAACTGCTGGTTTGAAATAATTTCTGTTGAATTTTTTTTGTTCTGAAAGGTGAATATAAAAGTTGTAAACCACAAATACTCCAAGATCTACAGTTGAAGAATCGTGTAATCATTTAGAAGATATGGCGTTGAATCATTTGTATTCCATGAAAAGGCATAAATGATAGTAAAAAACTTTCAACATCTGAACACTTGTTATTAACTATACTACTTACTTTTATAGGATATTCTCTATAAAAGTGAATTTGTGTAAAGGATTTTCTTTTTCTTGTATTAAAATATATAAAAATTTGGTTATTTTTGAATGTAAAAGTCCATTTGAAATAAAAATTTTCTCATTGAACTGCTGTCAAACTTCGTCAAAATGTGGCATGAAAAAATTATTTTGTTAGTTAAAAATAATTTCTATCAAATATACTTATTGGATATTACTAAAAAAGACAGTACTGTATTCATTTATTATTTATGTCTAAATTGTTTGCTAACAACATGTGAAATAGAAATAGCAGAGACATCCTGTTTTTCATTGCTAGTACACAAAGTTAAGGTTTTTCACATAATATCAATTTAAGTTTTCTAAGTCACATAAACCATCTCTTGAGAAAAATCATTTTAATGAAATAATTATGCAGTGAACCTTGGGATAAGTGTAAGACTTCTTTCTATTAGTTTCTTCAATAAAGTAGTTTTTAAAGACTTGAATATCATGGAGTGATAGAATTTCAAAATTCTAACTTTTCAGTATATTTTATTATAAAATATTTATTGGTTTTATTCTTTCATTTATAATTTTTTCATTATATTTCCATATACAGGCTAGTTTGAAGTTATAAAATTTTAAAATATTTTCTGCATAAAGGGCATATTTTCCACACTTAAAAAATAAAGTTTAGTTTTTAGAGATTTTTTTATGTTTTAATTTTTTTATCTTGCAACTTAGAAACAGTTGCATTACAGACTTTGTGCTGCCTTGTATTTATTAATATTAATTAGTATAATAATATAAAAAATATTTTTATAATAAATTGTACTTAATAAATCTTACATATTATTCTGGATTTTTTTTTCAAAAACAAAAAAATAAATTGTTTTTTTGTGTTAGGGGTGGAGAAAAAAATAAAACTTTATTACCATTAAAGAAGAAGAAGAAAAAACAAATATATACCCAATCATCAGAAGAAGTAAGATATTCAAAATTTATTACAATATTTATTGCAACATACAGTATATAATATTTTAGCATATAAGCTTTTAAAAATTATTATTTGTATTCATAATATTCATATCATGAAACTTACAAAGAAAGTATCATACATTTTGAAAATGGAAATAAGTTGATTTTCTAAACTGAAAGGAAAATATATTATTAATTGAATATTTAAGGTTATAAATAAATCTTTTTTCTTTAATTTTGTAATTATAATTTTTTATTCATATTACTTGTGTAACATAAATTAGTAATTTATGTAACAAATAACTTACTAATTTATAATTAACTATGGAAATTTAAATTCACAAAAAATTTTAATCAATTTTATGTATATTTTTTCAATTAGCCTCCCAGAAAAGAGATTAAACTTAATGTTAAAGTAGAAGATAATACCAAATCTTCAGACAAAACAGAAAGAAATAATTTGGGCTTTTCATGGACAACATATTTGGAAAAAGAGAAAGCAGTTGCTGCACCAATAAAACAATTTCGTGATGTATGAAGTTTTTATTGTAAACATAGTCCAGTGATTTTATTTGTTCTGATTTTTGTTAATTTGTTTAATGATAATTTATAATTAATATTATTCATATAATTAGTTTTAAAAGTGAAAAATTTTATAAGTAAATAGAAGATAGCACAACAACAGACACAGGACCAACTTTCGGTGTGTATAATACAAAAAACAAACACTGCACAAACATTTGCAAACTCCATTCTGTATTATGCAATGAAAGATATAGTAGTACACCTATCACACAAGTGTTATGCAAATGAGACATATTGTAGTGCACCTGGATGGCAAAATTTAATATATTATATATATAGCAAAATTGTTTCTGACAAACAAATTGTCTGCTTGAAACACTAACAATTAGGAAGTATTCCTGATACACCAGTAGCTTATCAGATATGTCTAGTGATATCCCAATACCTCAAAAGTATCAATACCAGTATCATGAGTAGTTTTAAAATATCAATACCAATATCGATATTAGTCTTATAATTAGATTAAATAATTTACTATTTAATCTAATTATAGTAACTTCTAAATAATTCAGACTATTATCTACTTCTTTTTCACATTTGAATTGAATATTTTTATTGATTAAATTAATTTCCTTCATGAAAGCATCAATATCTATTATGCTTTCAGGTATAATAAAACTTGAGGTATAATAAGTTATCAATCTCTTTTATCAATTATGATNGTTTTTTTGTGTTAGGGGTGGAGAAAAAAATAAAACTTTATTACCATTAAAGAAGAAGAAGAAAAAACAAATATATACCCAATCATCAGAAGAAGTAAGATATTCAAAATTTATTACAATATTTATTGCAACATACAGTATATAATATTTTAGCATATAAGCTTTTAAAAATTATTATTTGTATTCATAATATTCATATCATGAAACTTACAAAGAAAGTATCATACATTTTGAAAATGGAAATAAGTTGATTTTCTAAACTGAAAGGAAAATATATTATTAATTGAATATTTAAGGTTATAAATAAATCTTTTTTCTTTAATTTTGTAATTATAATTTTTTATTCATATTACTTGTGTAACATAAATTAGTAATTTATGTAACAAATAACTTACTAATTTATAATTAACTATGGAAATTTAAATTCACAAAAAATTTTAATCAATTTTATGTATATTTTTTCAATTAGCCTCCCAGAAAAGAGATTAAACTTAATGTTAAAGTAGAAGATAATACCAAATCTTCAGACAAAACAGAAAGAAATAATTTGGGCTTTTCATGGACAACATATTTGGAAAAAGAGAAAGCAGTTGCTGCACCAATAAAACAATTTCGTGATGTATGAAGTTTTTATTGTAAACATAGTCCAGTGATTTTATTTGTTCTGATTTTTGTTAATTTGTTTAATGATAATTTATAATTAATATTATTCATATAATTAGTTTTAAAAGTGAAAAATTTTATAAGTAAATAGAAGATAGCACAACAACAGACACAGGACCAACTTTCGGTGTGTATAATACAAAAAACAAACACTGCACAAACATTTGCAAACTCCATTCTGTATTATGCAATGAAAGATATAGTAGTACACCTATCACACAAGTGTTATGCAAATGAGACATATTGTAGTGCACCTGGATGGCAAAATTTAATATATTATATATATAGCAAAATTGTTTCTGACAAACAAATTGTCTGCTTGAAACACTAACAATTAGGAAGTATTCCTGATACACCAGTAGCTTATCAGATATGTCTAGTGATATCCCAATACCTCAAAAGTATCAATACCAGTATCATGAGTAGTTTTAAAATATCAATACCAATATCGATATTAGTCTTATAATTAGATTAAATAATTTACTATTTAATCTAATTATAGTAACTTCTAAATAATTCAGACTATTATCTACTTCTTTTTCACATTTGAATTGAATATTTTTATTGATTAAATTAATTTCCTTCATGAAAGCATCAATATCTATTATGCTTTCAGGTATAATAAAACTTGAGGTATAATAAGTTATCAATCTCTTTTATCAATTATGATCATGCACAACTCTGCCAATCTAGGTCCTTATTGGTATAACTTCCGATTGTCAATAATATTTACCTTGGAATTCAAAAAAACTGTCATTTAACACATTCTATCAATTGTTTAACCTAACCTGGGGACTTAACATAGGACAGTGAATTTAAAATTAAATCTAAATTTATTGAGGGATACATATTGTTAATATCCAGTGAAGCTATCCTATAGTTTTCCTTCATAACTATAGCTTTCATGTTTTTTAAGAATTGGTCAGTGTTTGTAATACTATACTCAGATACTGGTCATTTATTTAACTCTTTAATGTTATCTCAAGATTATACAGTAAATATTTTCAAATATCTATGAAAGGATGATATGCAACTGGTTTTTTGTTTGTTTTTACTTTAAAACTTATTTTCAGAATTCTATTACTAAAACATTTAATATCTTTAACAGTGTTATTATCTATGTATTTTAGTTTAGAAAAATTAGTTATAAGCTTTATAACTTGTTTTTTTAGCTATCTGCTGGGTTATCCTTAAGTAATGTATAATTTCCTTTTTTTAAGATCTCTAATATTATGTTATTATAATTATGTTTAGTCAAGACTATTGTTTGTTTTGCTTTATCAGCTTTTGTGTATATAAGCTGATGAGAGGTCTTTGCATCCAAAATGCATTCTTACCTAAATTTGATTGTAATTATTAATAACCATGCAACAGCAAAACAAGAACTACAATTGTGCAAATACACCAACGGATATCCATAACTCATAACTGTAATTTACCTTGAAGTTCTTATTCATGATTTTTTCAATCTCACACATACAAACTCCATGGAAAAATAAATTAAAATGCAATCAAATTATACTGCCATACATATGCAGTAACCACACCGTATAATTGAGCATAAGTGATTTTCATATAGATAAGAGTTGTTTTAAATTTGCATATGTAACTTTCACAAACAAGATTTCATTTAAGGAGCAGAAGTAAGTATGACATAGACTATGATTGTAAAATTTTACCTACTAGTTTTAATAGTGAAAAATAATTAAGAAAAAATTAAAATTACATTATGTTACATCAAATTTAATCATGTTACAAACAGGAAGCAATGACTTTTTAATCATCTTACATAATTGAAAATTTTTATTTATTGAATGATTTAATGAATCTAGTGAGGATTTAATAAAAAAATTTTTATTCTCTCAGTATCAATCAATTCCTACATACAAGAATGGTTTTAAAGTTGGCATGAAACTTGAAGGTTTGGATCCAAAACATCCTTCCATGTTTTGTGTTTTGAGTGTTGCTGAAGTCTGTGGTTTTCGAATACGATTACATTTTGATGGCTATTCTCATTGTTATGACTTCTGGCTAAATGCTGATTCTATTGATATTTTTCCTGTGGGATGGTGTGAGAAAACTGGTCATCAACTTCATCCACCTAAAGGTTAGATAATTTTAATTGATAATTATTATATAAAAGAAATTTTAAATTAAAATTTCAAGATTTTTTTAAAAACTTATAAGTAAAGAATTTAAAATAATTTTAAGTATTTCTTTCAATTTGATACATCTTTAATTTGCTCACTTTATGCAAGAAAATTAAATTAAAAAAAAAAAATAAAAACAGTACTTTAATAAAAATATATTAAATTTTTAAAATCTAAAAATTCTTCATGCATAAATTTTTTGTAATGAATAGATTTTAAGAAAAATACTTAAAGGAAAAAAAATTTTTCAATACCTATCTTAAGAATTATCTTTTAAAAGATAACTACAAATCTTTCAGGGACTAGTGTTAATATCAAGTTTATCTGATACAAAGTTATATATCAATCTTTCTGTTGTGTATTAAGATTTTTGAAACTTTTTTATTAGCATGCTATTTTGCATAGATTACTAATAATGTATGTGCAATGGCTTTATTTATTAGATATCTTAATAGAAACTAACTTATATTTTATAACACTTTATAATAAATTTAAAGTATTTATATATTTTTAGAGAAACAAAATAAATTCAGAAATACTTTAAAATTGCTAGTTATTTTATATTAAAAATTTCAAACAATTATGGATTGTTTTGATCACTAAGTATTTTGGTATGATGGAAAATCATATCTGTTCAGGAATTTTTGTTTACTCATTAAATTAGCAAGTTTATAATTAAGTAAAATGTAATTTTTTAAAATAATATATATCACTTTATGTTTATATTCTTGTCTATTTTGGATCTTATTTATTAATAGGACTTACTACACCAGTGTAATAAGTCCTATTAATAAATAAGATCCAAAGTAGACAAGGATGTAAACAGAAATTGATAAGAGCAAGGACATAGTAATATATATTAATTCTTTTTGCCTCTATTTAATTTATATTCATTATAATTGAGTTTTCCTTAATCTTTCAATAAATTCATACAATTTTCTTTTATCTCTTACAGTGCTGATTAATCTGTTAGAAATAAAAATAATTATTTGCTTTTGTCTTCATCTGGCCAGTTATTTTGTATCCAGTTATATTGATTGACTATGCATGAGTTATTACTATTTATCTGAAAAATTACTTCATAAGAATTTTTTTATGAAGTCCTTTTTCAGATAAATCATTTATTTCAAATATGAGAATTTTGATTTTAAATAAATAGTAATAAGTTGTAAGAAAGTTGTTGATTATTAATTTTCTGTTTTAAAATTTTTAGGCTTTACTTCTCAAGAGTTTAATTGGAATCATTACTTACAAATCAGTAAAGCTCAAGCAGCACCAAAACATTTGTTTGCTTGTAAAAATTTACAGGTAATTTTGTGAATATGCTAATATAACTTTAAAAAAATTTAATTTTTACATTTTTTAAACTAAAAAAATAATACATCTTTATTTTGCTAATTTTTGAAAGATAAATCAAAATTATAAGGTATGTATTTTTTATTTTAAATTCAAAATCTTGTACTGACATTTTGTACTTAAGCTCGTAATCAAATAATTTTAAAATTACAGTAGAGCGTCGTTTATCCGAATCAATTGGGGACTGGGGTAGTTCGGATAACTTATTTTTCGGATAACGAATCATGTACGAAAAAATATATTAATTTATCCCATGTTGAAATTTCTCTCCGTTGCGTGTCGCTTCGCGTTGAATTTTCGTCGATGTTAAGCCTAACGAAGACTATTGTATCGTTAAAAATTATTTTTTTATTTTGTACAAACAAAATAAATTTATTGAAAAATATAAAAACAATAAAAAATTATACTTCAGATGTTAATTTAGTATCAAAAACGTAAAATATTTGAGTAGCCCAAGAAATAGCTGAAGATTGCAGCGCCACAGCACTAGCGAAAATTTAAATTTGCCGACTGGAATGCTTTCGGATAACAGACGTTTCGGATAACCAGCTTTCGGATAAACGACACTCTATTGTAAAACAATGGAGCTTCAAAAATATCATTTGAGAAAGAGAGAGATTGAGTATTTCAAAATAATTTTATATTTTTATTCTACCTTTACACATTTCTTTAACATTTATATTACATTAAAACTTATTTTTTTCAATTGTAAAATGTTCTTAATGTTTTACAGCCTAATTGCATTATTATTTTTTCAAACATATTCTTTTTATGTTTTTTTTTGTATAAAAAAAAAAATTCTCTGAAATTTCAATTTTGGAGAATATATACTGCTGGCCATTAAAATTGCTATACCAGGAAGGAAAGCAAATAGCAGAATTATGTTTATTACACACACACAGTATAATGGGAGGAAGACGTGATTAAATTGACAAATAACCTTGAGGTACAGAGCACTCAGCATGTTGCACCTTTCATGAAATTTTGTTTTTATTGTGGCCCATCTTCATGGTGTAGCAATTTTAATGGCCAGCAGTGTAGATGTTGCATATAATTATGGAATTCCTTACACAATACTTGATATGACCAACTAGACTCAGTATCTAGAAGTATCCAAAACTTTAACTTTTTTTTTTGTTTTTAAATTATGTGTTTTTTTTTTTTTTTATCTGATCAATGTTTTTCTTGAGATTTCCATTTATATGAAATTTGAAAAATAAATCATGAGAGAGATTCAAAATGTCATCATGTATAATTCTAATTTTTTAAAAAGAATCATTTTTAATTATTTGATTAAATCTGGATATTTATGATCAGTTCTGTATGTTATCATCATTTGGCAAATATGGAACAAACTAGCTGTTTCTTCATACAGGTTCAATTCTATTAAAAATAATGGAATAACTTTTCACAAAAAAGACCTGTAGACATATTTGAACTATTTACAATAGACATGGTAATGGAATAGTGATCTTATTCTACAGCTAAAACTTTGTAAAATCCAGTAAGAGAAATAATATAAATAGTTTGAAATTGTATTGGAAAAGGATAAAAATTAATATCAATAACTCAACACCTTCTATACTTTTCTAGTAGTGTTTTAATCTAGATTAAAACACTGCTGGAAAATAATAGAAGTATAGAGTTATTGATAATTTGGTTTGTATTTCCAGTTTTTTCCTACAAGTATGTTTATAAAAATTAATGCAGTAAGAATTTTGAAATATAAATTATGTAAGTTATATTTAATTATTAGCCATAAAATATAAGATATCTTATTACTTTCACTTTTTAAACAAACAATAACCAGTTTTAATCTTTTATATTCTTTGTATTTACATTTGTTTGAAGTAGCATTCAATCAAATTAAATTTTTAATGTAGATATTTCTTATGTATGATTTGTATAATGTCTTTTGTCTTCATTTTTTATTTATATTTTTTATTCATAATTAGATAAATTAATTGAACAAGAAATATTACATTTTTTTATGAAAAAATAATTTTTAGGTATTCATTTTAATATATATGTAGGCACAAAGAAACTTCCAGCATTGCATGAGTATATTCATATAGTGTAATAGTATTCTATTGTGATGTTTATATTAAAGTAAGTTCATTCATTCAGAAAAATGATATGTGTAAATCTATGTAGTAGTTCTGAGGCAATAACTAAAGTTTTCAAACATAAAAATAAGATAAAAATTTAAAATGCAATTTTGACAAATTATGCTAAAAAAGAATTTTTAACAATCCTTGTAAAAAAGCCAATATCAATGCAGTCTGTTAATTGGTAGAAGATACTTCAATAAGTGTCAGTTTTGTTCAGTTGCTTGCCGTGTACTCTCCACCAGTTCCAGTTTAATCAAGGATGGTATGTCACTACAGTCTTTGACCTGCATATTGGATCAGCTTTCCATGAATTGCCTGATCATTATCTGACCATATTCTCATTCATGACGTCCAGTCCATACATTTCACACAACTGTTGGTGGATCTCTGCTAGTGTGAGCTTTTTAGTTTGTGAGGTACTTGCTGTAATCAGGTTTTTGCATTCAGTGGGTGACTGTATGAGAGTGGCCATCTTTTCTTTAGCACTGTGCTCTCCATGGAGCAGCATATACACTAGATTATGATCAAATATTCCTCCTTCATGCCTGTGCAAGTTCACCTCACTCCAATCTCCAGAACCACTTCCTGGCACTTTCAGAACTTATTTTCTGGACACCTCTCATATATAGTATGGAATAAAAATTAAATAAAGAAAAGTAAAGAACAAAACTGTTTTTAACATACTGCATGCCACCAGGTCACACTCAGAACTGGCATCATGTGTTGCGTATATCATGGAAACCAAAAAAATGTGACCACATGGCAAACTACAGCTGTACTACAGTCCACCAAATTCAAGACTAGCCACTTTCCAAATTAGCCAGTTTTCTGTTAGTTCCAGATATTTGGTTCAGTACTACAGAGCAAAATAAAGTTAACTGTTTTTGTATTAATTATTTTTGTATTGGTCTTTATTCTTTAGAATCAAAGATTTTTTGTTATGTATATTTTAAAATGATTCTTTTCCATTATTCTTGCACTTGAGAGAGATGGGAAAATTTATGTATTGTCTTGGAACTGCTGTGCAATTTACACATGTATTATATGCATATACTATACTTCTACTTGTGCAATGCTGGAAAGATTTTTTTGTACCTGAATAAATAGTAAAGTGAATACTCTGTATATATGTAATAGTAATAATTACCTATATAGCAATTTGTAAAATTATTTGTAATTATAGACTGTGACACCACATGGATTCAGAGTGGGAATGAAATTGGAAGCTGTTGATAGAAAAGATACATCTCTTGTATGTGTTGCTTCAGTAACAGATGTCATGGATAACAGATTTCTTATTCATTTTGATGGATGGGATGATATATATGATTACTGGGCTGATCCAACATCTCCATACATCCATCCTGTAAACTGGTGCAAAGAAACAGGAAATGTACTTATTCCACCCAATAGTGAGTTTTCAAAGTAAAATTTAATTAAAATTTTTTTACTATTTTTCAGAAATATTATAAGAATGAAAATATATTCAAATTGCATGGAATTTGGCCACATTGTTAGATTATGTATTTTCAATTAGAATAATCAAGTGGTAATATATCTCAGTTCAAATATGCTTGAAAATTATATTTTTGCAAAAATCTTGACATATGAGAGATTTGAGAATTAAAAGACGTATAGTAGATGCCACTTATTGTAATTGTAAATATTGTTATCAGTCATCTAATATTATCAAAATCAACTCATCCCGAAACAAATTAAATAATGTTACAAAACTTTCACTATTGTAATCAGAAATTCACTTACTGTTAGTAACATAATGATAAAGTTGGAATTTATTTAGATTGTCAGTTGGCTATTATTAACTAAGACAATAAAGGTTAAAAGCCATGTAATTCCAATTCAAACATTAGAACAATGGACTATACCATGGACTACTGGAAACTTTAATTAAATAAATATTAAATGTAAATTATAATTCACACTACCACTGACATTCTCATCTCTTAGAAGCCATAAATTAGATAGCTAGGATTAAATTTAAGTAAAACAAACTAAGAATATCACCACCAACAAGTGCAGTATAAATAATGTAAATAATGTGAAATAAAGTGTGCCATATGTACAATGCCATGGGAATTTCAAGTTTCCCCTAATAATTTTATCTAGATTAAAGATGATGCCAGACCATCAGTTGCCAGAAATTTGGTGGTACACCTGTATTAGAAAACTTTACCACTCATATACAGATTGAACTATTCCTACAGAACAGTGTGATTTGCGATCTAAGGTATATTAGGAAATTCATTCCAACCTTACACATGATCAAATAATTACTGGCATAGGAAATGATGTACTTGAAAAATAACTATCCCAAAAGGGTTAAATTATAAGAATTTTCTTATCTGAATGGAATGCGATAAAAATTACATCATTATGATTTTTATTTTTATCATTTTTATATTGTTTGCAAATAAAAAGTTATATCGTCTAATTTTTTGTACTTTTACAGATTACAGAGATCCTGACAGATTTACATGGGAAAAATATTTATCAGAAACAAAAGCTCAAGTTGTTCCCAATCGAGCCTTTAAACGACGCCCACCACATGGTTTTAAAAAAGATATGAAACTAGAAGTGGTAGATAAAAGAAATCCCATGTTAATTCGTGTTGCTACTATTGCTGATACTCAATCTCATGCTATTAAAATTCATTTTGATGGTTGGTCAGATGCTTATGATTATTGGTTAGATGATGATTCACCAGATATTCACCCAGTTTCTTGGTGTACTAGAACTGGTCATCCTCTTCAGCCTCCTATAAGTATGTTATGAATTTTATAATTTAAATCTGTATTCTAATTATTAAACATAAACAATTAATAGTTTTTAAATTTCTGATAGATGGTGAAACAGATTAATAAAACTTTTTCAATCTGTATTAATATTATAATTTTAAAAAATATTATAGAATGTTGAAGAAAGCAATTATTTAATCTTGGGATAAAATGATTGATAGATTGATTTTAAACTATTTTATAACATTGAATCATATATAAATAATATCTTCAATATATGTAAATTTATACATACTTAACACACAATTTATTTGTTGTTTTAGGTGAAATGACAATAACTAATTCTAGTGGATGCCCAACAACTGGTTGTCAAGGTATTGGACATATAAAAGGTCCTAAATATACCAGTCATCACAGGTATTATTACATTAATTCAATAAATATAATATAAAAATATTTTTGTAAACTGTAATGCTTTATTTCACAAAGGTTCTAAATGAAAACAACTGCTTTGTGTATTTTTAATGCCAAATGATTGCTGGGCTATATTAAAGCTACTGTTAATAATTGAATATTTTATTTAATGGATTTGGAAATAATTTAGGTAGTTTTAAGTTTAATCTAAGATGACATGAAATTTTAAATGTGATATTTTGAATTTTTTCACACACAACTAAGAATAGAAATTTCTGAATTTATGAATTAAATAAAATGTAAAACTCACAGATAACAGTGAGTGAAATAGTACTTAAAATAATTAAAATTTTAAACAACTAATATTACATTTTTTGAATATTCAATTCTTTTATAATGTCTGTAATAGTGATAGAAAACAAAATAGTTGACTTGTTTCATTATTACAAACACTAAATATGATACCATTTAGAGATTGTATAGGTATGATTATGACATACAGTTTATGCATAGGCAACCCAAGGATTTGCAAGGCCTTAGGCAAAATTTATTTTTTTGAAGCTCATTAAAAGAGCAGTGGCGGTAGAGGGTAGATTTATTTAGGTCTATCATAATATGAACATTTTTAATATAGAAACAGAAAGTACATATTTTAATTATTTTAAGTTTTACAATAAATTAAAAAATTCAATAGGTTTACAAGGTCCAAAATGTTTCAGAAACAATTCTTGTACCAAAATTCCATAAAAAAATCAAAACATTTTAATAACTAAACTTGACTACAAAAGTTATAATTTCAACAACAATAAATTAGTATAAAATTCAAATATTACAATTTCAAATTCAGTACAGTAGAGCATCGATTATCTGACCCCCGATTAACCATCACATCGGTTAACCGACCGTTCTAATCGGCAAATTTCAAATGTCCGCTAGTGATGTAGCACTGCAATATTTGTCTATGTCTTGGCTACTTTAATATTATTTTTGTTAAATTTTTGTATGTTTTAGCTGGCAACACGGCTCGACCATTGAAGGGAAGCCAGTATTTAAATGAGACTTAATTTTCTAATTATGAATGGTTGTTTGTTTTGTGAGCAATAAAATATTTTAAAAATAATTTTTAACGATACAATAACAACGATTATTATTAAAAAAATAATTTTGTTAGGCTTAATATCGATGAAAATTCAATGCAAAGTTGGTTAATAGCGATATACTAATTACATGGTATATACTAAAAAATACATTATTAATATAGTATATTTCGGTTATCCGACCAACCTGAGTCTCCAATTGAGTCGAATAATCGATGCTCTACTGTATTTACAACAAAATTAATTATTAGTACACTTTACAATGTTTGAAATTTTAAATAATCATAATAATTAACTTGATTAGGGAATGGACTCTAGCAGACGAAAAACCCTTAATCAGCACCAATTATTCAATCACTTTACACTCTGACCAGAAGGTGTGAAGACTAACCAGTTGTGGGATGCAATTTTATATATTATTCCAATGTTGTTATGAAATTATACAGTTGGAAAGTATTTAGATAGATGTTGAGGTTTTACATAACTCAATCCAAAAACTCGATAACTGAAACAAAAGAAAAAAAACAATGTAAGTAACTAAATATTACTATAAATAAAAATCTCTCTTGCTATTACAGTGGGGAATACACTTACTCCCAACTGCTGGGGATAAGTGCATTCTCTAGCATTGTTGAATCAGAATCAGAACATGGTTTTTTAAAAAATAAATAACAGTCAGTTGGGTTCTTCAGCAACAGTTCATGAATATCATGTTTGTTTTTATCTGCTTAATACTTGTAGTTTTATTATATGTATATTCTGTATAATTTGGTTCAAATCTGAATATATGGCATTTTTTTTACATTTATGTATATGTATTCTTTATACGTGTATTTTACATTTTCAGTTCATTTGGATGTCCTTACTCACAACTTAATATGAACAAAGAAACGGCACTTCAAGATAGGCTTGGTCCATCAAAGGCATCAGTAATAGATATTGCAAAGAGACAATATGAATGGAGGTATAGTGGAACAATAGCAAAAATAATGCCTCAGAATAATTCTACAGATGTTTTGAAGTATGATTAATATTTATAAATTTTCAGAATTAATAGTGATTATTAATTTTGATTCTTGATTTAAATTAAATTTTTGTGGAAAGTTTAGTTTTTAATTGAAGATAATGGATGGAAATGGTATTTCATCACACTACATCTGTTAATACTAAATATCCTTGTTAAATAATAACAGTGGACTAATTTGATACAGTGTGTCCTTAAAACAATCTCCAAGGAATTTTTTATGTAACTAAACTATATATATACAGTGGAACCCTGGTTAACGAACTTAATCTGTTCTGCGACTCCGTTCATTAACTGAATTGTTCATTAACCGAAGCAATTTTTCTTATAGAAATTAATGCAAATGCAATTAATCCGTTCTAGTCTCCGAAATTATTGTCATTTTATTTTTAATATACAGTAATTTTCTTTGATGAAAATGTAGGAAAATGTAGTATCTATCATTACAGCAACAAACATGTAAACTTTGTTTAATAAAATAGCACTGAACATACNCTTGTCTATTAATAGGACTTGTTATACTGGTATGGTGTAATTTCTAATTAGCAAAGAGAGGAGATGTTAGTCTAGTTATTTATTAATAGGACTTACTACACCAGTGTAATAAGTCCTATTAATAAATAAGATCCAAAGTAGACAAGGATGTAAACAGAAATTGATAAGAGCAAGGACATAGTAATATATATTAATTCTTTTTGCCTCTATTTAATTTATATTCATTATAATTGAGTTTTCCTTAATCTTTCAATAAATTCATACAATTTTCTTTTATCTCTTACAGTGCTGATTAATCTGTTAGAAATAAAAATAATTATTTGCTTTTGTCTTCATCTGGCCAGTTATTTTGTATCCAGTTATATTGATTGACTATGCATGAGTTATTACTATTTATCTGAAAAATTACTTCATAAGAATTTTTTTATGAAGTCCTTTTTCAGATAAATCATTTATTTCAAATATGAGAATTTTGATTTTAAATAAATAGTAATAAGTTGTAAGAAAGTTGTTGATTATTAATTTTCTGTTTTAAAATTTTTAGGCTTTACTTCTCAAGAGTTTAATTGGAATCATTACTTACAAATCAGTAAAGCTCAAGCAGCACCAAAACATTTGTTTGCTTGTAAAAATTTACAGGTAATTTTGTGAATATGCTAATATAACTTTAAAAAAATTTAATTTTTACATTTTTTAAACTAAAAAAATAATACATCTTTATTTTGCTAATTTTTGAAAGATAAATCAAAATTATAAGGTATGTATTTTTTATTTTAAATTCAAAATCTTGTACTGACATTTTGTACTTAAGCTCGTAATCAAATAATTTTAAAATTACAGTAGAGCGTCGTTTATCCGAATCAATTGGGGACTGGGGTAGTTCGGATAACTTATTTTTCGGATAACGAATCATGTACGAAAAAATATATTAATTTATCCCATGTTGAAATTTCTCTCCGTTGCGTGTCGCTTCGCGTTGAATTTTCGTCGATGTTAAGCCTAATGAAGACTATTGTATCGTTAAAAACTATTTTTTTTTATTTTGTACAAACAAAATAAATTTATTGAAAAATATAAAAACAATAAAAAATTATACTTCAGATGTTAATTTAGTATCAAAAACGTAAAATATTTGAGTAGCCCAAGAAATAGCTGAAGATTGCAGCGCCACAGCACTAGCGAAAATTTAAATTTGCCGACTGGAATGCTTTCGGATAACAGACGTTTCGGATAACCAGCTTTCGGATAAACGACACTCTATTGTAAAACAATGGAGCTTCAAAAATATCATTTGAGAAAGAGAGAGATTGAGTATTTCAAAATAATTTTATATTTTTATTCTACCTTTACACATTTCTTTAACATTTATATTACATTAAAACTTATTTTTTTCAATTGTAAAATGTTCTTAATGTTTTACAGCCTAATTGCATTATTATTTTTTCAAACATATTCTTTTTATGTTTTTTTTTGTATAAAAAAAAAAATTCTCTGAAATTTCAATTTTGGAGAATATATACTGCTGGCCATTAAAATTGCTATACCAGGAAGGAAAGCAAATAGCAGAATTATGTTTATTACACACACACAGTATAATGGGAGGAAGACGTGATTAAATTGACAAATAACCTTGAGGTACAGAGCACTCAGCATGTTGCACCTTTCATGAAATTTTGTTTTTATTGTGGCCCATCTTCATGGTGTAGCAATTTTAATGGCCAGCAGTGTAGATGTTGCATATAATTATGGAATTCCTTACACAATACTTGATATGACCAACTAGACTCAGTATCTAGAAGTATCCAAAACTTTAACTTTTTTTTTTGTTTTTAAATTATGTGTTTTTTTTTTTTTTTATCTGATCAATGTTTTTCTTGAGATTTCCATTTATATGAAATTTGAAAAATAAATCATGAGAGAGATTCAAAATGTCATCATGTATAATTCTAATTTTTTAAAAAGAATCATTTTTAATTATTTGATTAAATCTGGATATTTATGATCAGTTCTGTATGTTATCATCATTTGGCAAATATGGAACAAACTAGCTGTTTCTTCATACAGGTTCAATTCTATTAAAAATAATGGAATAACTTTTCACAAAAAAGACCTGTAGACATATTTGAACTATTTACAATAGACATGGTAATGGAATAGTGATCTTATTCTACAGCTAAAACTTTGTAAAATCCAGTAAGAGAAATAATATAAATAGTTTGAAATTGTATTGGAAAAGGATAAAAATTAATATCAATAACTCAACACCTTCTATACTTTTCTAGTAGTGTTTTAATCTAGATTAAAACACTGCTGGAAAATAATAGAAGTATAGAGTTATTGATAATTTGGTTTGTATTTCCAGTTTTTTCCTACAAGTATGTTTATAAAAATTAATGCAGTAAGAATTTTGAAATATAAATTATGTAAGTTATATTTAATTATTAGCCATAAAATATAAGATATCTTATTACTTTCACTTTTTAAACAAACAATAACCAGTTTTAATCTTTTATATTCTTTGTATTTACATTTGTTTGAAGTAGCATTCAATCAAATTAAATTTTTAATGTAGATATTTCTTATGTATGATTTGTATAATGTCTTTTGTCTTCATTTTTTATTTATATTTTTTATTCATAATTAGATAAATTAATTGAACAAGAAATATTACATTTTTTTATGAAAAAATAATTTTTAGGTATTCATTTTAATATATATGTAGGCACAAAGAAACTTCCAGCATTGCATGAGTATATTCATATAGTGTAATAGTATTCTATTGTGATGTTTATATTAAAGTAAGTTCATTCATTCAGAAAAATGATATGTGTAAATCTATGTAGTAGTTCTGAGGCAATAACTAAAGTTTTCAAACATAAAAATAAGATAAAAATTTAAAATGCAATTTTGACAAATTATGCTAAAAAAGAATTTTTAACAATCCTTGTAAAAAAGCCAATATCAATGCAGTCTGTTAATTGGTAGAAGATACTTCAATAAGTGTCAGTTTTGTTCAGTTGCTTGCCGTGTACTCTCCACCAGTTCCAGTTTAATCAAGGATGGTATGTCACTACAGTCTTTGACCTGCATATTGGATCAGCTTTCCATGAATTGCCTGATCATTATCTGACCATATTCTCATTCATGACGTCCAGTCCATACATTTCACACAACTGTTGGTGGATCTCTGCTAGTGTGAGCTTTTTAGTTTGTGAGGTACTTGCTGTAATCAGGTTTTTGCATTCAGTGGGTGACTGTATGAGAGTGGCCATCTTTTCTTTAGCACTGTGCTCTCCATGGAGCAGCATATACACTAGATTATGATCAAATATTCCTCCTTCATGCCTGTGCAAGTTCACCTCACTCCAATCTCCAGAACCACTTCCTGGCACTTTCAGAACTTATTTTCTGGACACCTCTCATATATAGTATGGAATAAAAATTAAATAAAGAAAAGTAAAGAACAAAACTGTTTTTAACATACTGCATGCCACCAGGTCACACTCAGAACTGGCATCATGTGTTGCGTATATCATGGAAACCAAAAAAATGTGACCACATGGCAAACTACAGCTGTACTACAGTCCACCAAATTCAAGACTAGCCACTTTCCAAATTAGCCAGTTTTCTGTTAGTTCCAGATATTTGGTTCAGTACTACAGAGCAAAATAAAGTTAACTGTTTTTGTATTAATTATTTTTGTATTGGTCTTTATTCTTTAGAATCAAAGATTTTTTGTTATGTATATTTTAAAATGATTCTTTTCCATTATTCTTGCACTTGAGAGAGATGGGAAAATTTATGTATTGTCTTGGAACTGCTGTGCAATTTACACATGTATTATATGCATATACTATACTTCTACTTGTGCAATGCTGGAAAGATTTTTTTGTACCTGAATAAATAGTAAAGTGAATACTCTGTATATATGTAATAGTAATAATTACCTATATAGCAATTTGTAAAATTATTTGTAATTATAGACTGTGACACCACATGGATTCAGAGTGGGAATGAAATTGGAAGCTGTTGATAGAAAAGATACATCTCTTGTATGTGTTGCTTCAGTAACAGATGTCATGGATAACAGATTTCTTATTCATTTTGATGGATGGGATGATATATATGATTACTGGGCTGATCCAACATCTCCATACATCCATCCTGTAAACTGGTGCAAAGAAACAGGAAATGTACTTATTCCACCCAATAGTGAGTTTTCAAAGTAAAATTTAATTAAAATTTTTTTACTATTTTTCAGAAATATTATAAGAATGAAAATATATTCAAATTGCATGGAATTTGGCCACATTGTTAGATTATGTATTTTCAATTAGAATAATCAAGTGGTAATATATCTCAGTTCAAATATGCTTGAAAATTATATTTTTGCAAAAATCTTGACATATGAGAGATTTGAGAATTAAAAGACGTATAGTAGATGCCACTTATTGTAATTGTAAATATTGTTATCAGTCATCTAATATTATCAAAATCAACTCATCCCGAAACAAATTAAATAATGTTACAAAACTTTCACTATTGTAATCAGAAATTCACTTACTGTTAGTAACATAATGATAAAGTTGGAATTTATTTAGATTGTCAGTTGGCTATTATTAACTAAGACAATAAAGGTTAAAAGCCATGTAATTCCAATTCAAACATTAGAACAATGGACTATACCATGGACTACTGGAAACTTTAATTAAATAAATATTAAATGTAAATTATAATTCACACTACCACTGACATTCTCATCTCTTAGAAGCCATAAATTAGATAGCTAGGATTAAATTTAAGTAAAACAAACTAAGAATATCACCACCAACAAGTGCAGTATAAATAATGTAAATAATGTGAAATAAAGTGTGCCATATGTACAATGCCATGGGAATTTCAAGTTTCCCCTAATAATTTTATCTAGATTAAAGATGATGCCAGACCATCAGTTGCCAGAAATTTGGTGGTACACCTGTATTAGAAAACTTTACCACTCATATACAGATTGAACTATTCCTACAGAACAGTGTGATTTGCGATCTAAGGTATATTAGGAAATTCATTCCAACCTTACACATGATCAAATAATTACTGGCATAGGAAATGATGTACTTGAAAAATAACTATCCCAAAAGGGTTAAATTATAAGAATTTTCTTATCTGAATGGAATGCGATAAAAATTACATCATTATGATTTTTATTTTTATCATTTTTATATTGTTTGCAAATAAAAAGTTATATCGTCTAATTTTTTGTACTTTTACAGATTACAGAGATCCTGACAGATTTACATGGGAAAAATATTTATCAGAAACAAAAGCTCAAGTTGTTCCCAATCGAGCCTTTAAACGACGCCCACCACATGGTTTTAAAAAAGATATGAAACTAGAAGTGGTAGATAAAAGAAATCCCATGTTAATTCGTGTTGCTACTATTGCTGATACTCAATCTCATGCTATTAAAATTCATTTTGATGGTTGGTCAGATGCTTATGATTATTGGTTAGATGATGATTCACCAGATATTCACCCAGTTTCTTGGTGTACTAGAACTGGTCATCCTCTTCAGCCTCCTATAAGTATGTTATGAATTTTATAATTTAAATCTGTATTCTAATTATTAAACATAAACAATTAATAGTTTTTAAATTTCTGATAGATGGTGAAACAGATTAATAAAACTTTTTCAATCTGTATTAATATTATAATTTTAAAAAATATTATAGAATGTTGAAGAAAGCAATTATTTAATCTTGGGATAAAATGATTGATAGATTGATTTTAAACTATTTTATAACATTGAATCATATATAAATAATATCTTCAATATATGTAAATTTATACATACTTAACACACAATTTATTTGTTGTTTTAGGTGAAATGACAATAACTAATTCTAGTGGATGCCCAACAACTGGTTGTCAAGGTATTGGACATATAAAAGGTCCTAAATATACCAGTCATCACAGGTATTATTACATTAATTCAATAAATATAATATAAAAATATTTTTGTAAACTGTAATGCTTTATTTCACAAAGGTTCTAAATGAAAACAACTGCTTTGTGTATTTTTAATGCCAAATGATTGCTGGGCTATATTAAAGCTACTGTTAATAATTGAATATTTTATTTAATGGATTTGGAAATAATTTAGGTAGTTTTAAGTTTAATCTAAGATGACATGAAATTTTAAATGTGATATTTTGAATTTTTTCACACACAACTAAGAATAGAAATTTCTGAATTTATGAATTAAATAAAATGTAAAACTCACAGATAACAGTGAGTGAAATAGTACTTAAAATAATTAAAATTTTAAACAACTAATATTACATTTTTTGAATATTCAATTCTTTTATAATGTCTGTAATAGTGATAGAAAACAAAATAGTTGACTTGTTTCATTATTACAAACACTAAATATGATACCATTTAGAGATTGTATAGGTATGATTATGACATACAGTTTATGCATAGGCAACCCAAGGATTTGCAAGGCCTTAGGCAAAATTTATTTTTTTGAAGCTCATTAAAAGAGCAGTGGCGGTAGAGGGTAGATTTATTTAGGTCTATCATAATATGAACATTTTTAATATAGAAACAGAAAGTACATATTTTAATTATTTTAAGTTTTACAATAAATTAAAAAATTCAATAGGTTTACAAGGTCCAAAATGTTTCAGAAACAATTCTTGTACCAAAATTCCATAAAAAAATCAAAACATTTTAATAACTAAACTTGACTACAAAAGTTATAATTTCAACAACAATAAATTAGTATAAAATTCAAATATTACAATTTCAAATTCAGTACAGTAGAGCATCGATTATCTGACCCCCGATTAACCATCACATCGGTTAACCGACCGTTCTAATCGGCAAATTTCAAATGTCCGCTAGTGATGTAGCACTGCAATATTTGTCTATGTCTTGGCTACTTTAATATTATTTTTGTTAAATTTTTGTATGTTTTAGCTGGCAACACGGCTCGACCATTGAAGGGAAGCCAGTATTTAAATGAGACTTAATTTTCTAATTATGAATGGTTGTTTGTTTTGTGAGCAATAAAATATTTTAAAAATAATTTTTAACGATACAATAACAACGATTATTATTAAAAAAATAATTTTGTTAGGCTTAATATCGATGAAAATTCAATGCAAAGTTGGTTAATAGCGATATACTAATTACATGGTATATACTAAAAAATACATTATTAATATAGTATATTTCGGTTATCCGACCAACCTGAGTCTCCAATTGAGTCGAATAATCGATGCTCTACTGTATTTACAACAAAATTAATTATTAGTACACTTTACAATGTTTGAAATTTTAAATAATCATAATAATTAACTTGATTAGGGAATGGACTCTAGCAGACGAAAAACCCTTAATCAGCACCAATTATTCAATCACTTTACACTCTGACCAGAAGGTGTGAAGACTAACCAGTTGTGGGATGCAATTTTATATATTATTCCAATGTTGTTATGAAATTATACAGTTGGAAAGTATTTAGATAGATGTTGAGGTTTTACATAACTCAATCCAAAAACTCGATAACTGAAACAAAAGAAAAAAAACAATGTAAGTAACTAAATATTACTATAAATAAAAATCTCTCTTGCTATTACAGTGGGGAATACACTTACTCCCAACTGCTGGGGATAAGTGCATTCTCTAGCATTGTTGAATCAGAATCAGAACATGGTTTTTTAAAAAATAAATAACAGTCAGTTGGGTTCTTCAGCAACAGTTCATGAATATCATGTTTGTTTTTATCTGCTTAATACTTGTAGTTTTATTATATGTATATTCTGTATAATTTGGTTCAAATCTGAATATATGGCATTTTTTTTACATTTATGTATATGTATTCTTTATACGTGTATTTTACATTTTCAGTTCATTTGGATGTCCTTACTCACAACTTAATATGAACAAAGAAACGGCACTTCAAGATAGGCTTGGTCCATCAAAGGCATCAGTAATAGATATTGCAAAGAGACAATATGAATGGAGGTATAGTGGAACAATAGCAAAAATAATGCCTCAGAATAATTCTACAGATGTTTTGAAGTATGATTAATATTTATAAATTTTCAGAATTAATAGTGATTATTAATTTTGATTCTTGATTTAAATTAAATTTTTGTGGAAAGTTTAGTTTTTAATTGAAGATAATGGATGGAAATGGTATTTCATCACACTACATCTGTTAATACTAAATATCCTTGTTAAATAATAACAGTGGACTAATTTGATACAGTGTGTCCTTAAAACAATCTCCAAGGAATTTTTTATGTAACTAAACTATATATATACAGTGGAACCCTGGTTAACGAACTTAATCTGTTCTGCGACTCCGTTCATTAACTGAATTGTTCATTAACCGAAGCAATTTTTCTTATAGAAATTAATGCAAATGCAATTAATCCGTTCTAGTCTCCGAAATTATTGTCATTTTATTTTTAATATACAGTAATTTTCTTTGATGAAAATGTAGGAAAATGTAGTATCTATCATTACAGCAACAAACATGTAAACTTTGTTTAATAAAATAGCACTGAACATACCTTCGTTTGTTATAGTTGGTGGCAGAAAAGTGGAGATATACGAACCTTAATGCTTAGAAGGGAAATCCCCTCCAAAAAAATAATGGGTAGCACTTCATCGGAAGATTCTTCGAGTCAAAGTCTCTTTCGGTAAAAAACCCACCAGTGGCTAAGTGGTTTTCGTACCCTGAACACGGAGTTCGTTCGTGGGTTCGCACCTCGCTCAGACGGGCTGGCCACATGGAGTTTTCTGGGATTTCTCCACGTTTGTAATGCCTAAATAGGGGCCAGTTTCCCTTAAAACACCTTTCAGAAGGCATTCCCCCTAGTCAGATCGCCCAAGTGTTGCGTTGCCATAACTTAACAAAGAAACAAACTCTTTCCGTAAGGAGCAAAAAATTGATCTAAAGTTGATTGTCCTACACTTTTAATCAAAATCTTTCTCAAATGCGATAGCGCGTTGTCGTTTTCTATTGACACTATGACTTTTTTCTTTCTTTGATGCCATATTGATTAAATATATAAATCACAAAACTGAAAAAAGAAGTACAGCACAAACACTCGGAAAAGCAATGCTTAACTCGCACATGCCTAACACCAACTAAAATTTGACACAAAATACCATTACGTTCGTTATCCGAGACAAAATTTTTGCAAAATAAAAGTTTGTTAACCGATTTGGTCGTTAACCAGCACGTTCGTTATCCGGGGTTCCACTGTATATATATTCCATAAAATTCAATTACATAAAATTGATATTTTTCTGAAAATTGCTATAAATTTAATAAATTGAAATTAAAATCTCTCCTCTCTTTATAAAAACTTTTTAATATTAATAGTAATTCTTATTTGCAAATTTTGAAACATTTTTTTTACCTTTTTTAAAGTTCAATAAAAGCATACATAATTTCTTGTCTACATTCTAGCATAATAAATATAAAAAATTACAAGGTAATTGTTGGTTATTTCTACAAATCCATGTCTCTTCATTTTGGACATGAATAATGAAAAATATATTCATACTTTCATGTTTTATACAATTGTGTAAAACATGTAATGAAAGTACAAATTTTATACATGTTTTATTTAATTGCACTTTGAATTAGATTTAAAAGTTGTAAAATTGAAAATTTTTATTAGAATTATATGATAGTATTTCACGTTTTATGTATTAGACTTAGAATACAAGCTCATCAAATGGACCATATCATATTTACTTATAGCTCAATGAAATAATTAGTCTCTAGTGAATAAGTTTCATTCTTTCACATTGGTTCAGTAAGAGTATTACATAAGAATAGATTTTACTTCATTTTAATAGTACCATTTTAATGCTGTTATAATATTCATTTTGAGAAGAAAACCCATTGCAATATATGAGCATAGAAATTAGTTATTTCATTTGACAATAGTATTATCTATTGTCATCATATAGATTAGAAATAATACTAGGTTCTGAATTTATTCATAATTCAAATAAATCTTGTTTTCAGTGTTAATATTGAATTTTTTTAATTATGTCATCAGTGATATTTTAAATGTGTTTTTCACCTTCATAATTTCTGTTTTATTTATAAGCTTTGTTTCTGGTGAGTTATTTGCAAACATATTTGTGTTGGGATTTGCAGTGTCATTAAATTTTATCTTTATTTTTCCTAACTTTTTCAAGAAATTTATCAAAACCCAAACACAAACAATTGCCAGATTAGATCAGACAATTGTTTGGCTTTAATATGACTTTTATCTATCAGGCTTAGAGATGTTTAATTTCTTATGAATATGTTCATTAATCATAACATAAAAAGGAGTCTGTTCCTGTTTTTAAAAAAATTTGTAAAAGTCCACAAATTTCTTTCAATATGTGTATATTTGAACAGTCTCTAACATCACTACCTATAGACCAAAAATACAGTAACACACAACTTTGCATTCAGTTGTTATTATTTTGGAAGTAGTAAATTAATAAAACAAATTATTATTCATATAAATTTAAGAATATATGATCTAAATAATGTGCAACTGGCTAATCAGAGTTGTTATCATTTAATTGACTACTGTTCCTTCACCCAAGTATTGGCACTTTATCACTTCTGATGCAAAACCTGATGATGCTTGCATATTATGAAAATATTTTAAAATTTTTGTTATTTTCAATGTTTCTTTGAAATATAATTATTGCTTTTTGAAATATATTACTTTAAATTATTGTTAAGTTAGTTCTGAAAATTACTTTATCATTTGAGAGAGATTTTTTAACCCCTTTTATTTAATTTTACAGGTTTCTGTTAGACAGTATTAAAAAAACAATGAAATTCATTATGTTAATTCTGTTTCAATGACAGTCACAACTAACAAAATCAAGTGTACTTTTCAAACTTGTTCAATGTTTCTGTTAGTCAATTTACTAATTCATACTATTCTTAAGATGTATAACTATTATTTAATTTTTCCCAACAAAGGGACTTATACAGAAAATTCAGAGTCAACTAGCAATCACATAACCAAAGCATTTACTGGGTAGATCAGCTAGTGTGTGTATGTTTATATACACATAAATAATCTTATATATAATCATATATGTGTATTTCTTCACATTTCATTATATAAAATTTAATATCCATCTTTCATGACATGTTTTCTAAATATATTATTTTTCTATGAGGTTTAAATAAAACTTCTTAAGAAAATTATATAAATAATGTAAATATTACAATATGCTTGAAAGAAATAAAATTAACTTACTTACACTTAGTTATTCATATAACCAGATATGCTGTTATACTTTTATAATCAAATTTGTAATATTACAGTTTTTTCACATATAAAATTATATTAATTACTTCTGGTATTAGACAAAAATATTATGTATCTTACATTAATACTAAAAATTATAAAGAACATTAATATAGTCTTAAAGTTATATATAAACATATCACATATTTGTATGTTTCTTTGCAGATACAATATATGTTCATCAGAGGAAAATAAAGAAATAAAATATTTAGGTTAGTATTTTGTATATTTTATTTCAGAAAAATTTACTATAAAATTCAATGGTCTGATGATTTAATAATTTTAATCTGTGATTAAAATGATAAATTACTTTTGAAATTGTCAGTTATAGCATAAAAATAAAGTTTAATTAACACCCTGTTTAATTAATAGTATTAAGAAATTAGACTGACGAAATATAATGTGTGGTAGCATGGGTCAATAAAGCAATTTTGTTCCTATGAAATACAGGCTCCTTCTAAATTTTTGGTAGTGTTTGCAGTCCTGTGATGCATGAATTTAATTCTATTAATAAATTGATATCAGTTTAGAATAATTTGATAAATTAAATTTATCTTATTAAAATTATCAAGAGATGGGAGCTTCACTACCTATCACTATCCAAATTGATTTCTGTTATTAGCCAAGTTATTAATCTTAATATAGCCCAATAGATAATCTGGCAGATTGTTTGACACCAAGACATCTAACATGCCAAAATTTTAGCTTGACTGTTAAGATATTTTACAAAAATAATTATGCTGCATTAGAGATACCATCACAATAGAATTATAAAATTTTAAAGTGGGAAGATGATTATTTTAAAAATTCTAATGTATCATAATCAGATGGCAGGTTATCATCAAACATCCCAAGAAAGGACTGTAATATGAATTTTGATAGTAAATAATTTGATTCTGTTGATGGATAATTTTCATTTATGTAACCATTTGTGAAAACTCACAGAATTTCATACCTGGTCTCAGTGAAGAGGTTTTTTTTTCTTTACATCAAACAATTTCTATTATTATCCTTGTTATCAAGCATCTTGTAAATAATGGAGCAAAATATGTATTAGCTTCAAAGAGATATAGGCCAAATCTTAATTCCAAAGTAAAAGTTTTCTGGTGTTAATTACCAGTTTTATTCAAATAATAATTGCCCTCAAATCCTCAAATAGTAGCCATGGTCATTCATATTATTTCAGAATTTCTGAACTTCATGCTACACTTCACAGATTTATGAAAAGTTTGTAAAATTATGGAATCAAAGTTTACAGTATTTATTATATAGATAAGTACCATATTTATTTATTTAAGAAATAAATTTTAGAAAATGAAATATGTAAAATGTAGAATATAAAGTAACAACTAAAAAGTATATGTACTGTATTTTTTGTTACTGGTTAATAGTCATTATAAAGAAAGATACATTGTTGCCATTTCAAGTATAGTTTATATTAAAAATCAAACTTTTCATAAATATTGAAATACTTTGTTATCCATTTAATGCCTGTTAATCCATTTAATTCCCACAGCAATGATAATTCATTGCTGTGGGAAATAACTGTCCTCACATACTAACCACAAAGAAAATAGGCAGTTTAAAATATCAATAGTAGTCGTAGCTATTATTTTAAAACTGGCATAATAGTTCAACAAATTTTAGAATTGGAACATAAAATGAAAGATTACTACAACTACATGCAAATAGGTGTAAATAAAATAGGTGTAATCTCTAGTTACACATATTCTGATAAAGTTTTAAATAACTATACATGCCAAATATTAATAGCAAAAGATAACATATATCACTGTCTGTTGGCATTGTGTAAAATTTATATATTGATGAAAGTACTTGTAAAATAAATTACTGTCCTCTTCAGGCAGAATCATTCATAGTGAACAAAACATTTGAAATTCAAGAAAAAGAACCAGAACATCAACCAACATTTTTTCAAATTGCTTGTCCTGCATGTGCATAGAAAATTTAAATTGCAATTCAATAATATATAAAAGAAAAACATCAAGAATAAAATTGGATTAAAATAAAATATGTTAATAATAATAATAATAATAATAAATTAAGCAGTCAATAAACAAATAATAAACATAAAACACTCATAGAAGCACTGCCTTGCTTTATCAGAAGCCATGTGATTTACAACTTTAGAAGATTAAACAGTGTTATCCACAACTTTGGTATATCTAGTGTGTGAGAGCTGCGCAGTGACATTGTTGAGATGTAAAGGGATTCCCATATGAATGTTTTTCAATCCCCATAGCATTTTAAGAAGGAAGTTTGAGCCACTTTGGTTGAACATTGCAAGAGGGTTATGTTATTCAGTGATGAGGAATTATTAGAATTTTTATATATAGATCAGATAATAGAGATATGAATGATTTTTCATTTAGTGAGGAATTAATCAAGATTTTGACGTGACAGGTTTTGTGGTGCCTTCATCTAGTAAAATAATCTAATGTTGATGCTGAATACAACCACATAACAATATAAAACAACTTTTTTTTACACATTAAATATAATGTATAAAAAAATTGGTGTATTTTCATTCATAAATAACACTTTTTCTAAATGACTGGAACATTAGGCTTAAGTAGAAATAAACTTGACTTGTGAGTTTTATGATACTTTCTAGCAACCAGTCTTGAATGAGTTAAATTTCTTTAATATATCAAATAATCTTCATTAGAATATGTAATTTACTAATTAAATTTATGTAATTATATAAATTATATATGTTTAACATTACCATCTGTAAATATTGTTTTAGTTGTTCCTATATGTCATTTAGATAATTTTTTAATATTTCAAAAATTGTTATGACAATACTTTTAAGGAATGTTGCAAAACCTTATAATTTATAAAATTAACACAAATATATCTATATTATAAACCTATTGTAGAAATAGATGGAAAATGTTCCAAATGCCAAAATCCTTATGTTTGTTACGATATGTACTAGTGGTGACACTAGTGGCCACCCCAGCAGTCATCCATCATAGGTCATAGAGCACACCATGTCTCTCTCTTCTTGTAAAGTGTTTAGTTGTAATAAATAATACATTAAGTTGGATAGTCGTCTTAATAGTGCAGTATACAATATATAATATAACATAGTGTCAGAATTATAGTCGTCGTCTTTGTCTTCCTACTAGCAACAGTTTGAAATAATGAGTTCACTGGTCAGTAATAAAGGTCAGCCATTTTTAACTTTGTCCTGTTTAAGTGCTCAACAGGAACTAGTCGGCAATTCAGTTCCATCATTATTATTAGAAGGAAATTTAGCTCATAACTGGTGAATCTGATATCAGAAATTTAAAATATTTTTGCGGGCTAGTAATTTAGAAAGTGAAAGTGATTCCCGTAAAGTCGCTATATTTTTACATTTTGTCAGAGAAGATGCATTACAGGTTTTCAATTCCTTTAACTTGGATATGGACAATTGTCAATATTTGGATTTAGTAAAAAAATTTGAGTCTCATTGCAAACCTAAAACCAATCTCACAATTCAGAGATATAATTTTTTGACCAGGAGACAAAAACCAGACAAGTCAATTGAAGACTTCCTAACTGCACTTAAGAATCTAAGCCTTACATGTGAGTTTGATAATCTCCAAGAGAGTTTGGTCGAAGATATGTTTATTGTTGGTTTGTTGTCAAACAATAAAGTCATCAGAGCTAGGCTACTTCAGGAAGAAGGCTTAACCTTAATGAAGGCCATCAGCATAGCCAAAAGCATTGAAATTACTCATCGTCAGGTAGAGCAGATTGAAAGGAACAGTGATGCACAGATACTCAGTTGAAAAGTTCAACCACAATCATATTCGTCATGGAAATCTACAAAATAGAGCAACAAGTAGTGGAAGGAGGACAGTCTTAGGTGGTCATCGAGAATCGTTATCGTCAAGGTTTCGTCAAACAGGTCAGGGCAATCAATTATTATGTATGCATTGTGGACAGGTAAACTGAAATAAATGTCCTGCTATTAATGTTGTCATACTAGACAAGTAAAATATGTTAATGATGATCATGACAATGATAGTAATAAGGCAGATCTGTCATTAGATCTATTAATAGTTATAGCAATCAATTGAGTGAGTCCTGGATCCTAAAATTTAAAATTAATAACAGTGTTAGAATGCAATTTGGATACGGGTGCTCAGGCTAATGTAATGTCAGTAAGAAATAAAAGTTTAAAAATTGCTAGAAAAATACAGCATACAGATTACATCATTCTCAGGAAATGATATACCAGTTTTGGGGAAGGTGTTAGTCAATGGTTTAATCAATGATAATTTGTCAGCTAGTATTGATTTTGTAATTACTAATACTGATAGTCAGACCATTATAGGGCTACCTACAATCCAAAGACTAAGTTTAGTCAAAAGAGTATTTAATATCAATAATCATGAGTCAGTCCTGTCTCAGTATAAAGATGTATTTGAGGGTCTTGGTTGTCTATCAGGTGAATATGAAATATCTGTTAACAAATTGTGCCAGTGATTGAACCGCCTAGGAAAATTCCATTTATGTTAAATGACAAGTTTAAAAAAGAACTGGAACGCATGCAATCTTCAGATGTTATAGCAAAAGTAAGTGAGCCTACTGAATGGGTAAATTCAGTTGTTATTGTCAAAAAGATAGATAAGTTATTGTGAGTCTGTCTAGATCCAAGAAATCTGAATTGAGCAATAAAGAGGTGTCATTATCCATTACCAACTGTAGAAGAACTGAGGTCAAAACTAACTGGTGCTAAGTATTTTTCAATTTTAGATGCACAATCTGGATTCTGGATGATAAAACTGAGTGAAGATAGTTTGAGGGTAACTACATTTAATATGCCTTTTGGTAGATTTAGATTTAAGTGTTTTCCTTATGGTGTGTCAAGTGCCCCAGAAATTTTCCATAAAATCATGACTGATTGGTTCTTAAGACATACAAGGAATCATGATATATCTTGATGACATACTGATTTATAGTCAAACATTAGAATCCCATAACGAGATACTGCAAAAAGTCCTAAAAAAAGTTCATCAAATCAATTTAAAGTCTAATAAAGATAAGTGTAATTTTCTAATGAAAGAAGTGAAGTATTTAGGTCACATTTTTAATCAAAATGGAATGTGTCCTGATCAAGCAAAAGTTAGTGCAATATGTCACCTACCATCACCTAAGGATATAATGGAGCTTAAACATTTTTTGGGAATGGTAAATTATTTGGGATCTTATATTGATAGGTTGATGGTTTTATCAGCTAAGTTATGTCTATTGTTAAAATAGAATATAGCATTTCATTGGTCAGAGAAACAGCAGTCAGAGTTTCAATTATTAAAGGAGGTAATAGGTAATGCCCCCATCCCATCCAGCCTGTAACATTGTCTGTGGATAGTTCAAAGGCAGCAGTTGATGCAGTCATACTACAAAACAAGAGACCCATAGTCTACTCATCAGTCATTGACAGAGTGTCAGTCATGTTATGCACAAAATAGAAAAAGAGCTGTATGCAATTCAGTATGGTTGTAATAGATTTCATCAATATATTTACGGTTATAGGATCATTGTGGAAACTGATCATAAACCTTTTGAGACATTATTTAATTAAGAAACCATTGTCTGAAGTGCCAGTGTGTCTACAGCGTATGATGCTGAATCTGCAATGATCTGAGTGTTACCTATGAACCAGGCAAATTCTTGTTCCTAGCAGATACTTTAAGTAGGGCTCCAGTAGATCCTCCTGATGGAGAGGATTCTCTAGAGGATGATCTCCGTATACATGCAAACTTATTGATGACTAATCTTGCAGTGTCCCCCGAATGTCTAGAAGAGATTAAAATAGTGACCCTGATGGATACAGATCTTCAAATCACTATAAAATACAGTCGACTCCCCTATAACACAGTTGATAATTGTTTTATATGAATTCCATGTTGTACGAGTCACTTAGATTTTACAAATAAGTGTACCAGGCAAGTCACGTATTTGTAAAAATATGAATTCCATGTTGCACAAGTCTTAGTGACTTGTGCAACATGGAATTCATATAAAACGGAATTATCAACACTGTTATAGGGGAGTCGACTGTATTGTCTTACTGAGTGGCCTACATCAAGAAATAAGCTTGACTGTCAATTAAAACCTTACTTCAATATACATCAAGAACTCCATGTCATTGATGGTTTATTGTTTAAAGGTCATCTACTTGTAATTCCTTTAAGTCAGCGTTTCTCAAAGTGGGCGATAACGCCCCCTTGTGGGCGCTGGAGGCTTTCAGGGGGGCAGTAGAAGGCTCAAAGAGAATTGGGGGGCGTTAAGGAAATTTAGAGGGGCGACGGCAGAAAAATTCTATATACAAGGTCTGTTCAAAAAGTATCGGACCTTTGGTCGGCAAAAATAAATTTATTGACTTTGAGGTACAAAACCCTAATCCCCTTCAAAGTAGTCTCCTTGGTAATGTATACACTTCTCCCAGCGTTCCTGCCATTGCTGNTTTCTTATAGAAATTAATGCAAATGCAATTAATCCGTTCTAGTCTCCGAAATTATTGTCATTTTATTTTTAATATACAGTAATTTTCTTTGATGAAAATGTAGGAAAATGTAGTATCTATCATTACAGCAACAAACATGTAAACTTTGTTTAATAAAATAGCACTGAACATACCTTCGTTTGTTATAGTTGGTGGCAGAAAAGTGGAGATATACGAACCTTAATGCTTAGAAGGGAAATCCCCTCCAAAAAAATAATGGGTAGCACTTCATCGGAAGATTCTTCGAGTCAAAGTCTCTTTCGGTAAAAAACCCACCAGTGGCTAAGTGGTTTTCGTACCCTGAACACGGAGTTCGTTCGTGGGTTCGCACCTCGCTCAGACGGGCTGGCCACATGGAGTTTTCTGGGATTTCTCCACGTTTGTAATGCCTAAATAGGGGCCAGTTTCCCTTAAAACACCTTTCAGAAGGCATTCCCCCTAGTCAGATCGCCCAAGTGTTGCGTTGCCATAACTTAACAAAGAAACAAACTCTTTCCGTAAGGAGCAAAAAATTGATCTAAAGTTGATTGTCCTACACTTTTAATCAAAATCTTTCTCAAATGCGATAGCGCGTTGTCGTTTTCTATTGACACTATGACTTTTTTCTTTCTTTGATGCCATATTGATTAAATATATAAATCACAAAACTGAAAAAAGAAGTACAGCACAAACACTCGGAAAAGCAATGCTTAACTCGCACATGCCTAACACCAACTAAAATTTGACACAAAATACCATTACGTTCGTTATCCGAGACAAAATTTTTGCAAAATAAAAGTTCGTTAACCGATTTGGTCGTTAACCAGGACGTTCGTTATCCGGGGTTCCACTGTATATATATTCCATAAAATTCAATTACATAAAATTGATATTTTTCTGAAAATTGCTATAAATTTAATAAATTGAAATTAAAATCTCTCCTCTCTTTATAAAAACTTTTTAATATTAATAGTAATTCTTATTTGCAAATTTTGAAACATTTTTTTTACCTTTTTTAAAGTTCAATAAAAGCATACATAATTTCTTGTCTACATTCTAGCATAATAAATATAAAAAATTACAAGGTAATTGTTGGTTATTTCTACAAATCCATGTCTCTTCATTTTGGACATGAATAATGAAAAATATATTCATACTTTCATGTTTTATACAATTGTGTAAAACATGTAATGAAAGTACAAATTTTATACATGTTTTATTTAATTGCACTTTGAATTAGATTTAAAAGTTGTAAAATTGAAAATTTTTATTAGAATTATATGATAGTATTTCACGTTTTATGTATTAGACTTAGAATACAAGCTCATCAAATGGACCATATCATATTTACTTATAGCTCAATGAAATAATTAGTCTCTAGTGAATAAGTTTCATTCTTTCACATTGGTTCAGTAAGAGTATTACATAAGAATAGATTTTACTTCATTTTAATAGTACCATTTTAATGCTGTTATAATATTCATTTTGAGAAGAAAACCCATTGCAATATATGAGCATAGAAATTAGTTATTTCATTTGACAATAGTATTATCTATTGTCATCATATAGATTAGAAATAATACTAGGTTCTGAATTTATTCATAATTCAAATAAATCTTGTTTTCAGTGTTAATATTGAATTTTTTTAATTATGTCATCAGTGATATTTTAAATGTGTTTTTCACCTTCATAATTTCTGTTTTATTTATAAGCTTTGTTTCTGGTGAGTTATTTGCAAACATATTTGTGTTGGGATTTGCAGTGTCATTAAATTTTATCTTTATTTTTCCTAACTTTTTCAAGAAATTTATCAAAACCCAAACACAAACAATTGCCAGATTAGATCAGACAATTGTTTGGCTTTAATATGACTTTTATCTATCAGGCTTAGAGATGTTTAATTTCTTATGAATATGTTCATTAATCATAACATAAAAAGGAGTCTGTTCCTGTTTTTAAAAAAATTTGTAAAAGTCCACAAATTTCTTTCAATATGTGTATATTTGAACAGTCTCTAACATCACTACCTATAGACCAAAAATACAGTAACACACAACTTTGCATTCAGTTGTTATTATTTTGGAAGTAGTAAATTAATAAAACAAATTATTATTCATATAAATTTAAGAATATATGATCTAAATAATGTGCAACTGGCTAATCAGAGTTGTTATCATTTAATTGACTACTGTTCCTTCACCCAAGTATTGGCACTTTATCACTTCTGATGCAAAACCTGATGATGCTTGCATATTATGAAAATATTTTAAAATTTTTGTTATTTTCAATGTTTCTTTGAAATATAATTATTGCTTTTTGAAATATATTACTTTAAATTATTGTTAAGTTAGTTCTGAAAATTACTTTATCATTTGAGAGAGATTTTTTAACCCCTTTTATTTAATTTTACAGGTTTCTGTTAGACAGTATTAAAAAAACAATGAAATTCATTATGTTAATTCTGTTTCAATGACAGTCACAACTAACAAAATCAAGTGTACTTTTCAAACTTGTTCAATGTTTCTGTTAGTCAATTTACTAATTCATACTATTCTTAAGATGTATAACTATTATTTAATTTTTCCCAACAAAGGGACTTATACAGAAAATTCAGAGTCAACTAGCAATCACATAACCAAAGCATTTACTGGGTAGATCAGCTAGTGTGTGTATGTTTATATACACATAAATAATCTTATATATAATCATATATGTGTATTTCTTCACATTTCATTATATAAAATTTAATATCCATCTTTCATGACATGTTTTCTAAATATATTATTTTTCTATGAGGTTTAAATAAAACTTCTTAAGAAAATTATATAAATAATGTAAATATTACAATATGCTTGAAAGAAATAAAATTAACTTACTTACACTTAGTTATTCATATAACCAGATATGCTGTTATACTTTTATAATCAAATTTGTAATATTACAGTTTTTTCACATATAAAATTATATTAATTACTTCTGGTATTAGACAAAAATATTATGTATCTTACATTAATACTAAAAATTATAAAGAACATTAATATAGTCTTAAAGTTATATATAAACATATCACATATTTGTATGTTTCTTTGCAGATACAATATATGTTCATCAGAGGAAAATAAAGAAATAAAATATTTAGGTTAGTATTTTGTATATTTTATTTCAGAAAAATTTACTATAAAATTCAATGGTCTGATGATTTAATAATTTTAATCTGTGATTAAAATGATAAATTACTTTTGAAATTGTCAGTTATAGCATAAAAATAAAGTTTAATTAACACCCTGTTTAATTAATAGTATTAAGAAATTAGACTGACGAAATATAATGTGTGGTAGCATGGGTCAATAAAGCAATTTTGTTCCTATGAAATACAGGCTCCTTCTAAATTTTTGGTAGTGTTTGCAGTCCTGTGATGCATGAATTTAATTCTATTAATAAATTGATATCAGTTTAGAATAATTTGATAAATTAAATTTATCTTATTAAAATTATCAAGAGATGGGAGCTTCACTACCTATCACTATCCAAATTGATTTCTGTTATTAGCCAAGTTATTAATCTTAATATAGCCCAATAGATAATCTGGCAGATTGTTTGACACCAAGACATCTAACATGCCAAAATTTTAGCTTGACTGTTAAGATATTTTACAAAAATAATTATGCTGCATTAGAGATACCATCACAATAGAATTATAAAATTTTAAAGTGGGAAGATGATTATTTTAAAAATTCTAATGTATCATAATCAGATGGCAGGTTATCATCAAACATCCCAAGAAAGGACTGTAATATGAATTTTGATAGTAAATAATTTGATTCTGTTGATGGATAATTTTCATTTATGTAACCATTTGTGAAAACTCACAGAATTTCATACCTGGTCTCAGTGAAGAGGTTTTTTTTTCTTTACATCAAACAATTTCTATTATTATCCTTGTTATCAAGCATCTTGTAAATAATGGAGCAAAATATGTATTAGCTTCAAAGAGATATAGGCCAAATCTTAATTCCAAAGTAAAAGTTTTCTGGTGTTAATTACCAGTTTTATTCAAATAATAATTGCCCTCAAATCCTCAAATAGTAGCCATGGTCATTCATATTATTTCAGAATTTCTGAACTTCATGCTACACTTCACAGATTTATGAAAAGTTTGTAAAATTATGGAATCAAAGTTTACAGTATTTATTATATAGATAAGTACCATATTTATTTATTTAAGAAATAAATTTTAGAAAATGAAATATGTAAAATGTAGAATATAAAGTAACAACTAAAAAGTATATGTACTGTATTTTTTGTTACTGGTTAATAGTCATTATAAAGAAAGATACATTGTTGCCATTTCAAGTATAGTTTATATTAAAAATCAAACTTTTCATAAATATTGAAATACTTTGTTATCCATTTAATGCCTGTTAATCCATTTAATTCCCACAGCAATGATAATTCATTGCTGTGGGAAATAACTGTCCTCACATACTAACCACAAAGAAAATAGGCAGTTTAAAATATCAATAGTAGTCGTAGCTATTATTTTAAAACTGGCATAATAGTTCAACAAATTTTAGAATTGGAACATAAAATGAAAGATTACTACAACTACATGCAAATAGGTGTAAATAAAATAGGTGTAATCTCTAGTTACACATATTCTGATAAAGTTTTAAATAACTATACATGCCAAATATTAATAGCAAAAGATAACATATATCACTGTCTGTTGGCATTGTGTAAAATTTATATATTGATGAAAGTACTTGTAAAATAAATTACTGTCCTCTTCAGGCAGAATCATTCATAGTGAACAAAACATTTGAAATTCAAGAAAAAGAACCAGAACATCAACCAACATTTTTTCAAATTGCTTGTCCTGCATGTGCATAGAAAATTTAAATTGCAATTCAATAATATATAAAAGAAAAACATCAAGAATAAAATTGGATTAAAATAAAATATGTTAATAATAATAATAATAATAATAAATTAAGCAGTCAATAAACAAATAATAAACATAAAACACTCATAGAAGCACTGCCTTGCTTTATCAGAAGCCATGTGATTTACAACTTTAGAAGATTAAACAGTGTTATCCACAACTTTGGTATATCTAGTGTGTGAGAGCTGCGCAGTGACATTGTTGAGATGTAAAGGGATTCCCATATGAATGTTTTTCAATCCCCATAGCATTTTAAGAAGGAAGTTTGAGCCACTTTGGTTGAACATTGCAAGAGGGTTATGTTATTCAGTGATGAGGAATTATTAGAATTTTTATATATAGATCAGATAATAGAGATATGAATGATTTTTCATTTAGTGAGGAATTAATCAAGATTTTGACGTGACAGGTTTTGTGGTGCCTTCATCTAGTAAAATAATCTAATGTTGATGCTGAATACAACCACATAACAATATAAAACAACTTTTTTTTACACATTAAATATAATGTATAAAAAAATTGGTGTATTTTCATTCATAAATAACACTTTTTCTAAATGACTGGAACATTAGGCTTAAGTAGAAATAAACTTGACTTGTGAGTTTTATGATACTTTCTAGCAACCAGTCTTGAATGAGTTAAATTTCTTTAATATATCAAATAATCTTCATTAGAATATGTAATTTACTAATTAAATTTATGTAATTATATAAATTATATATGTTTAACATTACCATCTGTAAATATTGTTTTAGTTGTTCCTATATGTCATTTAGATAATTTTTTAATATTTCAAAAATTGTTATGACAATACTTTTAAGGAATGTTGCAAAACCTTATAATTTATAAAATTAACACAAATATATCTATATTATAAACCTATTGTAGAAATAGATGGAAAATGTTCCAAATGCCAAAATCCTTATGTTTGTTACGATATGTACTAGTGGTGACACTAGTGGCCACCCCAGCAGTCATCCATCATAGGTCATAGAGCACACCATGTCTCTCTCTTCTTGTAAAGTGTTTAGTTGTAATAAATAATACATTAAGTTTGATAGTCGTCTTACTAGTGCAGTATACAATATATAATATAACATAGTGTCAGAATTATAGTCGTCGTCTTTGTCTTCCTACTAGCAACAGTTTGAAATAATGAGTTCACTGGTCAGTAATAAAGGTCAGCCATTTTTAACTTTGTCCTGTTTAAGTGCTCAACAGGAACTAGTCGGCAATTCAGTTCCATCATTATTATTAGAAGGAAATTTAGCTCATAACTGGTGAATCTGATATCAGAAATTTAAAATATTTTTGCGGGCTAGTAATTTAGAAAGTGAAAGTGATTCCCGTAAAGTCGCTATATTTTTACATTTTGTCAGAGAAGATGCATTACAGGTTTTCAATTCCTTTAACTTGGATATGGACAATTGTCAATATTTGGATTTAGTAAAAAAATTTGAGTCTCATTGCAAACCTAAAACCAATCTCACAATTCAGAGATATAATTTTTTGACCAGGAGACAAAAACCAGACAAGTCAATTGAAGACTTCCTAACTGCACTTAAGAATCTAAGCCTTACATGTGAGTTTGATAATCTCCAAGAGAGTTTGGTCGAAGATATGTTTATTGTTGGTTTGTTGTCAAACAATAAAGTCATCAGAGCTAGGCTACTTCAGGAAGAAGGCTTAACCTTAATGAAGGCCATCAGCATAGCCAAAAGCATTGAAATTACTCATCGTCAGGTAGAGCAGATTGAAAGGAACAGTGATGCACAGATACTCAGTTGAAAAGTTCAACCACAATCATATTCGTCATGGAAATCTACAAAATAGAGCAACAAGTAGTGGAAGGAGGACAGTCTTAGGTGGTCATCGAGAATCGTTATCGTCAAGGTTTCATCAAACAGGTCAGGGCAATCAATTATTATGTATGCATTGTGGACAGGTAAACTGAAATAAATGTCCTGCTATTAATGTTGTCATACTAGACAAGTAAAATATGTTAATGATGATCATGACAATGATAGTAATAAGGCAGATCTGTCATTAGATCTATTAATAGTTATAGCAATCAATTGAGTGAGTCCTGGATCCTAAAATTTAAAATTAATAACAGTGTTAGAATGCAATTTGGATACGGGTGCTCAGGCTAATGTAATGTCAGTAAGAAATAAAAGTTTAAAAATTGCTAGAAAAATACAGCATACAGATTACATCATTCTCAGGAAATGATATACCAGTTTTGGGGAAGGTGTTAGTCAATGGTTTAATCAATGATAATTTGTCAGCTAGTATTGATTTTGTAATTACTAATACTGATAGTCAGACCATTATAGGGCTACCTACAATCCAAAGACTAAGTTTAGTCAAAAGAGTATTTAATATCAATAATCATGAGTCAGTCCTGTCTCAGTATAAAGATGTATTTGAGGGTCTTGGTTGTCTATCAGGTGAATATGAAATATCTGTTAACAAATTGTGCCAGTGATTGAACCGCCTAGGAAAATTCCATTTATGTTAAATGACAAGTTTAAAAAAGAACTGGAACGCATGCAATCTTCAGATGTTATAGCAAAAGTAAGTGAGCCTACTGAATGGGTAAATTCAGTTGTTATTGTCAAAAAGATAGATAAGTTATTGTGAGTCTGTCTAGATCCAAGAAATCTGAATTGAGCAATAAAGAGGTGTCATTATCCATTACCAACTGTAGAAGAACTGAGGTCAAAACTAACTGGTGCTAAGTATTTTTCAATTTTAGATGCACAATCTGGATTCTGGATGATAAAACTGAGTGAAGATAGTTTGAGGGTAACTACATTTAATATGCCTTTTGGTAGATTTAGATTTAAGTGTTTTCCTTATGGTGTGTCAAGTGCCCCAGAAATTTTCCATAAAATCATGACTGATTGGTTCTTAAGACATACAAGGAATCATGATATATCTTGATGACATACTGATTTATAGTCAAACATTAGAATCCCATAACGAGATACTGCAAAAAGTCCTAAAAAAAGTTCATCAAATCAATTTAAAGTCTAATAAAGATAAGTGTAATTTTCTAATGAAAGAAGTGAAGTATTTAGGTCACATTTTTAATCAAAATGGAATGTGTCCTGATCAAGCAAAAGTTAGTGCAATATGTCACCTACCATCACCTAAGGATATAATGGAGCTTAAACATTTTTTGGGAATGGTAAATTATTTGGGATCTTATATTGATAGGTTGATGGTTTTATCAGCTAAGTTATGTCTATTGTTAAAATAGAATATAGCATTTCATTGGTCAGAGAAACAGCAGTCAGAGTTTCAATTATTAAAGGAGGTAATAGGTAATGCCCCCATCCCATCCAGCCTGTAACATTGTCTGTGGATAGTTCAAAGGCAGCAGTTGATGCAGTCATACTACAAAACAAGAGACCCATAGTCTACTCATCAGTCATTGACAGAGTGTCAGTCATGTTATGCACAAAATAGAAAAAGAGCTGTATGCAATTCAGTATGGTTGTAATAGATTTCATCAATATATTTACGGTTATAGGATCATTGTGGAAACTGATCATAAACCTTTTGAGACATTATTTAATTAAGAAACCATTGTCTGAAGTGCCAGTGTGTCTACAGCGTATGATGCTGAATCTGCAATGATCTGAGTGTTACCTATGAACCAGGCAAATTCTTGTTCCTAGCAGATACTTTAAGTAGGGCTCCAGTAGATCCTCCTGATGGAGAGGATTCTCTAGAGGATGATCTCCGTATACATGCAAACTTATTGATGACTAATCTTGCAGTGTCCCCCGAATGTCTAGAAGAGATTAAAATAGTGACCCTGATGGATACAGATCTTCAAATCACTATAAAATACAGTCGACTCCCCTATAACACAGTTGATAATTGTTTTATATGAATTCCATGTTGTACGAGTCACTTAGATTTTACAAATAAGTGTACCAGGCAAGTCACGTATTTGTAAAAATATGAATTCCATGTTGCACAAGTCTTAGTGACTTGTGCAACATGGAATTCATATAAAACGGAATTATCAACACTGTTATAGGGGAGTCGACTGTATTGTCTTACTGAGTGGCCTACATCAAGAAATAAGCTTGACTGTCAATTAAAACCTTACTTCAATATACATCAAGAACTCCATGTCATTGATGGTTTATTGTTTAAAGGTCATCTACTTGTAATTCCTTTAAGTCAGTGTTTCTCAAAGTGGGCGATAACGCCCCCTTGTGGGCGCTGGAGGCTTTCAGGGGGGCAGTAGAAGGCTCAAAGAGAATTGGGGGGCGTTAAGGAAATATAGAGGGGCGACGGCAGACAAATTCTATATATAAAAATTCGACGGAATATATATAAAATGTTGACATTTTATATATTTTTTATTTTTTATTGAAGGTCACAACTTGAATATTTCTAACACATTGACTTATATTTTGACTCGGCATTTCTCAAAGTGGGCAATAACGCCCCCTTCTGGGCGATGAGTAGATCTAAGGGGGCTGGAGGCAGGGTATTGAACGGTGACCAAAGGCAAAATTGGGGCTGATAAGAGTAAACATTGCCTTTAATGGTTTCCAGATGTTGAGAACAATGTACGGTAAGGGCACAAAGTGTGAGATTCATAGAAAAGTTTTCCTAAGAATATTTCCAATCCTTTTCTCACACAAGAGAAAATGGTTTAGGGGGCGTTGGGTATAACTTTATGGAACAAAGGGGCGGTGGATCGAAAAAGTTTGAGAATCACTGCTTTAAGTCTTCATTCCAAAATATTAGACATTATTCATGAAGGCCATTTAGGTATTGAAAAATGTCAGAGACAAGCAAGAAGAGTTGTGTGTTGGCCAAACTTAGATGTCGATATAAAAATCAAATTAGAACAGTGTCACACCTGCATTAAATTTAGAAGAGCAAACAATGCAGAGCTTTTTATTCCACATGAGCATGGCAAAAAGTAGCCATAGACTTTTTTTATTATAATAATAATACTTATTTGCTAGTCACAGACTATTTTTGTAAATATTTCAAATTAGTCTCAGTCAGTTCCAGTAATGCTAAACTGGTCATAACAAATCTAAAAGCAATCTTATTGCATCATGGAATTCCTGCAGTCATTGTTTCTGATAATGGTCCACCCTTCAATTCAGAAGAATTCAGAGTATTCCTAGTGTTGGGACATAACTCATAGAACATCAAGTCCACATTATCCCAATAGCAATGGTCTTGTCGAAAGAGCTGTTGGCACTATTAAACATCTTTTTAATAAGTGTCGTGAAAATAATTCAGATCCATACATTGCAATACTTCAATATAGAAATACGCTGTTGCCTTGTGGATATTCTCCAGCACAACTTCTGATGTTTAGAGCACTGAGAACGAAACTCCCTGTCGGTGAAATTGTTTTGAGGCCAAGAGTCATAGATATACAATACTGCAACAAAATCCGTGCAGAAGTGAGTAAAGCAAAACTTATTATGACCAGCACACTAAAGTCTTGTCACCTCTAAAGGAAGGTGATGAAGTATACTATAAAAAGAGTCCAAAAGAACCATGGTCAGCTGCATATGTTTTCAAAGTTGGCCCAATGCCCAGAACATATGTCATTACAACACCAGATGGAATTCACTATAGAAGAAACAGACATCATTTATTGAAGACTCCTAGAACAATAGAAGTGCCAACTCGGAAAATAAAAGACACAGTTAACAGCATGCCTACATCTAGTCCAAGTACTCCTGATCAGGCAAACAGCCAAACAGAACCTGACAAAATAACTGAACTTGTCTCAGCACAACCCAGTGTTCTGACAACCCGCTCTGGCAGGTAGATAAATAAGCCTCACAGATTTTTGTTTACTGAGAATGACAAAAGTCCACAAAATTTGTAAACATACTATATATTGTTAATGTTTGTATTTTTTTTTTTTAAAGGGCATGTTATGATATGTACTAGTGGCGACACTAACGGCCGCCCCAGCAGTCATCAATCGTAGGTCATAGAGCACACCACGTGTCTCTCCTAAGTGTTTAGTTGTAATAAATAATACATTAAGTTTGATAGTTGTCTTAATTGTTATATTATATGTTGAATACTGCACTATGTTAAATAAATTAGTTTAATTATTACAATTTTTAGTAATATACTGTTTTATTTATTCTAATATAACTGAAAATTGAATAAATTACAGTGGTACCACCTACTTCAATGCTTCAGAGTTCAAACACCAATTTTGACAAAAATTTGCTATGGAGTTCTAATGATACTTCAAAGTTTGAACTGTTTGCATTTTTTATTCTGTGCAATTCACTCTAAGTGTAAAATAAGTTTCTGAACAAAGAATGTAGTCTCAAATTAGCAATAATGTGATTTAATTATAGCAGTTGTAAATTTTATCACACATCTATGTTAAGTAAGACAACTGCCAAAAATACACAAAAAGTTTTTGTTCAACCCAATATAACCTTTACTTATTAATCATGATATCCCACAAGTGTATGGAAGTAATGTCATCTAACTAGTAAAAGGAAGGCTTGTAAAAGACTAAGATGAAAAGAAACTTATCACAAAGCATGAAAGCAGTACATGTGGTAGATCTGGCAGCCTTGTTTAAGATGCCAAAGTCCATGGTGTGTGACCAGTAAATGCAAATTTTATTTTATTATACATTATTTACATACAGTAGATCCCCCTATAAGACGGGTTCCTATAATTACGATTCCTATAAGACGGCAAAAAAATTGTGGCGGTATCCATAAACAATGGTAAAAAAACTTCTATAATTACATAAAACGTCATTGGGCAGCCGAACTACTTTCCGCCGTCCAGCGCCACGCTACGGACAGTTTATACATACATATAATTATATATAAATTATATATAAATTAGGTACTGTATATATAATTATATATTAACTTAATTTATTGTAACTTTATTATAATTATATGTATAGTTTCTGCCGTCTAGTGCCATGCTACGGACAGTTTAGGCGAGCTATCGTCTGTACAGTATGTAAATTAGGTACCGTAAGTCTAATACAGTACTGTAATTTTATACATTTCTTGTGAAAGAAACATTTCTTATTCAACAGTGATTAAAATCATTTATATTAATGATGTCTCCAAAGTTCAACAAAGTTTTCGCAGAAAAATAACATCAGAAATCACGGCCGCGGTTTGCTGTGCTGTTCCGCAACGAAAACAAGCTTGAGCTATGTTGAATGGTGCACACTCGGTAACTAATCCTACAATTTTTTGTTTATAACATAGTTTATACGGATTATTTCCAAAAAAAATATACCTATTTTGGAAATGTTGAGTCGGATTAGTCTAGAATTGATTAATTTTATGGAAGAAAACCTTTCAAACAGCCATAGTCTGTAAACTTCACACGTGTCAGGCTGTGATTGGCTATGATTCCTACAAAATTGATTCATAAAGAACGGAACATATCTACCGTCTTATAGGGGGATCGACTGTATTTTATTTGTTGTTTTCGTGTTCAAATTTATTATTAGGGCATTTGTGTTATTTTTACCTTAAATTATGTGTATTTGTTGTTATAAGTTTATTGAAATGGATACTGTTTAGGGTCCAGGAATGGATTAATTCAATTTCCATTATTTCTAATGGGAAAAATTGCTTTGGAATTCAAACTACCTCCTGGATTAAGTTCAAAGTACTAGGCTCAACTATATTTCATAAAAACACAAACAGAATAATACTGTACAATCTTTCTTCAGTAAGTACAGTATTAACATGCTTTTAACATCAAAAAACAGCTTTCATAATGTCACAATCAAGCCTTGAGTTCTAATTGCCCATGGATATACTGAGAAATTTCTGTTAAAAATGTATACATTACAGTTAAAATCAAGAAATAATTCAGCTATTTTTTTATTTTATGAAAATTTATAAAAAATGAAATTTTAACTTTTCAAAATTTTGAATGTATCTATATGAATTATTTGAGAATAATTTATTGTTGTTGTGAAATGTATATTTGTTTGTCTCAACTTGAATATAATATTAATAAAATAATATAAAATATATTAAATATAATTTGAATGTAAGTTATATTATATAACTTTATTATTTTATTATATTAATTATTTTTTGTCCTAAATTTAATTATTATATACGTAACATACCAAATTGTAAATTGTTACAGCAATTTTTACAGTAATTTATTTTACAATATTGATATTGAGAATTAAAATGAAATTTTACAGAAATATAATTATTTATAATGTAGTAGTGTATTTAGACATATCAAACTACTCTAAGAGGAATTTATTTCTCCTGAAAACATGCATTAATTTTGTGTGTCTTGATTAGTAATAAGTAAAAAACAAATACAGTAAAATGTTATTTGAAACTCAAGGAACCAAAAAAAATAACACAATTTTGAATTATCTTACATAACATTATCTTTCACCCATTTGGTTACAAATGTGTTAATATTATTACTTTGACAGTTTTTCTGAAATAGCTTAAATTACAATTGGTCTGTACTTTGAAAATCATGCATTTATGTACTAATCATAATAAATTGAAATTTAATTTAAAAAGAGAATTAATTATGCATCTTACCTTATTGTGATTTATCACATTCAAGATTGCTTAAGTGTTTCAATAAAAATTATCCATGAATTTTGTCTCAAGCAATGTTTTTTGACTTTTTTCTCATTATTAACCAGTAAAATTATAGGTAATTTTACATGAACAGTAATTATATGTAAATGTGAATTATGCTTATTCATTACATAAGCATGTATAAGCCTAAATCTATTTCTCTATCTCTTAATTAATTCTACATTATTTTTTAAATGTCATCCATAATCAACTGTTCAAGAATCAGTATGGTCAAATATTTTTCTGCAGACTTGTGGTTGAAAAACACTGGTTTAGAGGACCAATGGCTAGTTCTATGAAAAATTCACTGTCTTGAGTTTGAGATTATGAAAATCATGTGATCTAATGAAAACAAGCTCTATTAACAGCTAAAGCTATAAGTAGGCATTCTATTGTGAATACACATGTGTATTTAATCAACTTTGGAATTATTGAAACAATAGATTTTTGCAAAAAAAATGTCCAAAACAATTAAATCCAAATGACTTGAATAGATATCCAATAAATCAGTATAATTGGTAAAATCAAAACTGAAAATGCCACTTGGGCATGGAAACTTTCTTATAAACATGTAATATATCCTATGGGTCGCCAGTTAAGATAATGAGTTTGAATTTCATTGTATGCATATTTCAAATTATCCGAACTAAAATATATGCAAAAATCCTATTTTTTGGCTAGGGACAAGATTTAATTTCAAATTATGCAATATTTTGAAATTGATATCAAAATAACAAGGTTTTACTAAGGCTTTTTAAGTTTATTATGGCATAGCTTAAATGAAAAATGTAAAGAAAAGATAACTAGAAATGTATGCAATATATATACAGTAGAGCATCGATTATCTGACTCAATTGGGGATTCAGGTTGGTTGGATAACTGAAAAATCGGATAACCAAAAAGAAGGGAAAAAAATACATTATTAGTATAGGATATTAGTATATCCCATGTAATTAGTTTATTAGTATATCGCTATTAACCAACTTAGTGTTGAATTTTCATCGGTGTTTAGCCTAACAATTTTTTTTAAAATAATAATCGTCGCTATTGTATCGTTAATAAAAATTATTTTTAAATTATTTTATTGCTAATGAAACAAACAACCACTCATAATTAGAAAATTAAGTCTTGTTTAAATATTGGCCTCCCTTCAATGGTTGAGCCGTTGATGCCAGCTAAAACACGCGAATATTTAACAAAAATAATATTAAAGTAGCCAAGATATAGCCAAATATTGTAATGCCACATCACTAGCAGACATTTGAAATTTGCCGACTAGAACGGTTGGTTAACCGATGTGATGGTTAATCGGGGGTTGGATTATCAATGCTCTACTATATATATATATGTTACTGCTAAAGCTTGAAAGTCATTAATGTGTACATTACCTAGTTAATCTGGAGATTAGCTAGGGTGATCTGTTAACGTGCGGAATCAAGAGTTTTCCGCATTTTACCTAGGGAATCTGCAAATTAATGGCTTCTGTATCATTAAAGTTCAAAAGTTTGTTTCTCTCATTTCCTTTCCCTACTAATTCCCGAACAACACAGAGCAAAAACTGATGCACGCTCAATTTTAGCTGTGGTTCTTAGTAAAACAGGCGATGGCTTTTATAAACTTGGTACTAAAACAGGTATTTTAAAACAATTGTATGCAAAATCTGAATTCAGTGTTTGCAAAGAGAGATTTTCAACGAAAGATGTCCCTGCTCTAGAAATATGTTTATGTCAAACAGCAATAAAACAATCCCTTGGTACTAGGCAGGGTTTCAGAAATGTGAATGCATTGTGTAAAATTGGTGTGCTTGTTGCAAAAACCAATTGCTACGTAATTCAAAGTGTCACTAATTTTTAGATTGCACTAATAAGTAAGCACAATTTTAACATACATTTTGCAAATTCATTTCCCTAATTATAATAATAATTAAAACCATTTGATTTTTTATATTACAGTTTTTTAATTGATTGATGATTGATTCTATCAACTAATTTGTTGATTGATTGTATTAACTTGATTCTTTAGATATCGAAAATTAATTAAATAACATTATGTTATAACATTGTATTATAATACAATGTCACTTCACGCCAACGTTTATTATATGATTATAACACATGTTGTGGTGTTACAGGAGTGGAGACTTGGAGAATGAACTCGTCCGCTAGTACTTTCAGTAGTATATAACTATCATCTTCAGGCGGTCTATCGAATACAACAGCTTAAGATTTTCGCTTAATTAGGAAAGAAAACAACTTAATTAAAACTGTTTTCCTTCCACATGCTATGATGCACAAAAGGATTTTTTAATTACATTCAAAAACGAAAAATCAGTTAATCCGTCAGAAATATTGTTCGATAATTTTGAAAATCCGAAATTTGTGAAACTGTCGGATTAGTGTTCGAAAATCTTAATCTGTTGTATTCGATAGACCGCCTTAAGACTGTAGTTATACACTACTGAAAGTACTAGCAGACGAGTTCATTTTCTAAAGTTGGACGAGTTCATACTCCAAGACTCCATTCCTGTAACACCACAACACGTAAGTGTTATAATCATATAACATTATGTTGATTTTAAGCGTACAAAAACGTTGCTGTTGTTCTGGCAAAGATCTTATTTTCAGTTTACCAGGTACCTAATAGGTAATGTGCAGATTACCTAGATCATCTGCACATTACCTAGGTAATTTGAGAAATGGAACAATTTTCAAAACTTTAACAGATCACCCTATTTCATCTGGAGATTAGTTGGGTAATGTACACATTAACGGCTTTCAAGCTTTAGCAGTAACATATATATTGCATACATTTCTAGTTATTATATTTTGATATAATTTTACATAATATAAAAATGAATTTCTTAAAGATTTTATAACCAATAATACTTTTGACTGATTACTGTAGAAGAAATGATTATTGTTGCATTTTAAAACTCATCATTTTATTACATGAAGAATATTTGACATTTTTATATACAAATTTACATTCAATTATTATTTGAAAATTGCTATTTTTACAATATATAAAAATATATTGTAAAAATAGTAATATAATATAATATATAGTCATTATTTAATGAAAAAATCACTTTCCTTATGAGTAAAATTTTATTTAAAACAATGATAATTTCTGAAACTTTTTATAGATGATGATGAATCAAAATCTTCTCATGAAACTATTCAAGACAATCAACCAATAATTCAAGAAGAATCCTTATTCAGACCTTCTAGTGAATTACCTTTGTGTTGGGAACAACATTCCAAACTTTTACCTGGTGTTTGTCACATAGCAGGTCATATGGTATCTAAATGGTCTATTGGTCAGGTAGCAGATTTTGTTGCTACTCTTCCAGGTTGTGAAGATAAATCAAGGATTTTTAGTGAAGAGGTATGTTTAATAATTATATTATATTACATTTTGAGTTATATTGTGCTAAAATTTTAATACCCAATATGCAGTAAAACTGACATACAAAAATTACAACTGTTAGGAGATTTACCAAACACTAAACAAATGTTATATTTTTATATTAGTCAATGACAGTCTTGTTACAAGTCTCAAGTCATTTTCTGGAAAAAATTTTAATCCTATTTCACCAACAGACAATTAGACAATTCACAAAATTTACAACTATTTTAAATCTAGGATTAGCAACTTTGCATTCTACATTTTCAAGATTAGACATGATTAGTGACTGGTTATGAGTTCACTGGAAAAACTTTTTTTGTTTGAAACTGAAATCAGATTAGTTTATCAAGTGTATGTGAGAAGAGAAATAATTTTATCAATAGTTCTGTTTTATTTTTTGAGTAAATTTTATATTTTCTGCTTGATTTCAATTAATATTTAAACAAAAGAATACCCTTCATAATGAAGAGTATTTAAATATTTTTGTTAAAACAATTTTATTATGATTATTAAAATTAGATATTAAATAAAAGTTTCCTTCAAAAAAAGTATTGTAACATTTTATTATTATTTTACAAAACAAAAAAGTTTTAGATTGAATTGTTTTTAATTAAAATGAAAGTTTATAGATTTATATTTACCTATTTAATCTTTATTAAAGCTTACAAAAANTATGTTTATTATTTATTGCGTGAATTAATAGATAAGTGCTACCAAGTAATCAAATATGATTTTATATTTTAAAACAAACCATGAATTTAGCAATTAAACTACATTTTAAAGTATAATACAATTAAAATTGTCTTCAGACAATGAATGAGAATACAATTCATTAATGAAAATAGGTCAGATGATACCAACTTTGATTTTGAATTTATATTTAGCATACATATTTTAATTTATAATTACTTCTAAATGTGACATCTTTGTTTTCAACTTATAAAACTGGATCAAATATTGGTATGATGTATGCCAAAATACATTATCAAGACAAATAAATGAACCATGTTTCACTTTCTGGTCATGAAAGAATTGGTTGTGGCATGATTTGATGCCATATTTTTATAAATTTTTTGTACTGTTTTGTTCATAGTTAGATATTTTTAATTGTTTAGAATTTATTTAAACAAAATTATAGACATGTTAAAAAAAATTGCTTAAATGTAGCATTGCGATTTTTGCCCGAACTTCATTATTATTATTATGAATATAAGTTAAATTACTATTAAATGAAATTTTAATTATTAAAAATTAGTTTCAAATTACTTCAAAATTAGCACATTATTTAAATGAAATTGTACATTTGAAATAAAGATATTTTAGAGCTTAACAAAGCAATAAATCATTATTAAATTATTAAATATTCATATTACAATTTAATTGCATAATGTATATAAAATATTAAGCAAATTCATTGTCATTTATGAATAAACCATTAAGAGGCATAAAATGAATGGAAAAATTTTGTATATTTATATACTAATGTTATTATATAAAATGCTCCTTTCAAAAATGTTTTTTTTTAATAAAATTTTTGTTTTTTTTAAGACTAGTTTAAGTATAAGTGATTACAGTCCACTTCAAAATTATAAACACGTCCAACTTTTTTCAATAACAAAAACATTGTAATGCATTTATTATATTAATATATTGTTTACAACATCAATTTAAACATTTTCTGAAATTTTTAGAGCAATCTGACAATTACAAAAAAAATTATACTTTTGAAACAATCAAAAATTGAAAATCTGTGATAAACACGTGCACAAAAAAGTGAATTGTGATGTTTCAATATTTTGTAGGTCCACCATTTGATTTAATTAGTTCAAATACTCTATCAGGCATACATTTTACTGGTTTTTGAAGTTGTTTAATATTTTCCCAACAATGCATGATAGCTAATTTCAGTTCATTTACAGTATTGTATTGTCTGTCTTGGCCATAAACAAGATGACTCATAATGCCCCAAACATTCTATCAGGTTCATATCAGGGCTCCATCAGGCCAATCACTTACATTAATTGTTTTCAACAAACCAATTTTTAACTGACTTTGATGTATGAATGGCAGCATTATCCTATTGGAATTGCCAGTTTTCTTACCCAATAAGTGATCCAAAAGTTATTAAATTTTGATACAACAGTTCTTGATACTTTTCTGAATCCATTCTACCTTCCATAAATATAATATCTGTTTTACCTCCCCCATCCAAATCCTGCCCACACCATCACAGATCCTCCACCTTGCTTTCTGCTCATTCTGACTTCTTCATTCTTCCTTAAATCATGCCAGTAGTGACTATAACCATCAAGTCCATCCAAATTCCATTTTTTGTCATCTGAAAAGACTATTTGTTTCCATTCCTCTTTCCATGTCATCTTGTCTTGGCCCACTTTAATCTAGCTGTTCTGTGCAATTGTGTTAATTTTGGTTTGCAGCCATTTTTGTAAATTTGGCATTTTTATGATTATGCATACATCTCCATACAGTTACTGGTGAAACTGCAATTGGCAATATTGATGCTGCTTTTCTGACAGACAACTTGTTGATCGTCAGTAGCTGAAAAACCTTTCTTTCATTTCTAGGTGTAAGGAGTTTAGGCCTTCCACATCACTTATTTCTGCCATAATATTTACCTTGAGTTAACACATTTCTGATAGCACATGTGGATCAATTTATAGCTGCCGAAATTTGTCTTAGAGGTTGTCCTGATCCTTTGTTTGTAAATTTCACATATTTCCAACTCTTTTAAACCAATGCCTCGAGGAAAAACACTAAGTCACAAAAAACTGTTTAAAATTGGCACAATAATGACTGATACTCCAACTAATTAAACCAATAATTAATAAAAAAAAAATTATTGTACTAATTTTATGCACCTGTGTTTATACTTTTGAAACATTCAAAAATTGAAAATCGGTGATGATTTTTTTTGTAATTGCTTTAAAACTTTCAGAAAATGTTTAAATTGATGTTGTAAACAACATACTAATATAATAAATACATTACTGTAGTTAATGTTGTTATTAAAAATGTTGGGTGTGTTTATAATTTTGAAACTGACTGTATTACTTTTAAATAATATTAATTTAGGATCCTAAATACAAAATATAATTCTAAAATTATAAAAAGAATATGTTTATTATTTATTGCGTGAATTAATAGATAAGTGCTACCAAGTAATCAAATATGATTTTATATTTTAAAACAAACCATGAATTTAGCAATTAAACTACATTTTAAAGTATAATACAATTAAAATTGTCTTCAGACAATGAATGAGAATACAATTCATTAATGAAAATAGGTCAGATGATACCAACTTTGATTTTGAATTTATATTTAGCATACATATTTTAATTTATAATTACTTCTAAATGTGACATCTTTGTTTTCAACTTATAAAACTGGATCAAATATTGGTATGATGTATGCCAAAATACATTATCAAGACAAATAAATGAACCATGTTTCACTTTCTGGTCATGAAAGAATTGGTTGTGGCATGATTTGATGCCATATTTTTATAAATTTTTTGTACTGTTTTGTTCATAGTTAGATATTTTTAATTGTTTAGAATTTATTTAAACAAAATTATAGACATGTTAAAAAAAATTGCTTAAATGTAGCATTGCGATTTTTGCCCGAACTTCATTATTATTATTATGAATATAAGTTAAATTACTATTAAATGAAATTTTAATTATTAAAAATTAGTTTCAAATTACTTCAAAATTAGCACATTATTTAAATGAAATTGTACATTTGAAATAAAGATATTTTAGAGCTTAACAAAGCAATAAATCATTATTAAATTACTTATTTAAAAAAGTCTATTTTGAGATCTGGTGGAGGAAATATCTGATTAATGTGTAAATCGTAATGTGAGTTTTTATTGTATATATTTATATAAATATATATATATATCTTAAGGTGCCATCTCTTTCATCTCCATATCATTTCATTGAAATATTTCTATGTTAAATCCATTTATATATTATATTTACTGTTTTCTACAAATTATTTTTCTAAACTGTTATTACTTTGTGTGTATGAATGCTTAAGCAGAATTTGAACGTGTGAATTTTGAATTTCAAAATGTAAAGTGTAATGAAAACGTTAAAAAGATTTGCTCATTTTAGAAACAAATTGTAAATATTTGTAAAAGTTTGTTATTGTATATGTAAAATTTGAATAAATTAAAGAAATCGTATCTAATAATTTTATTTTCATAGGCTCATATATAATTTTTTTTAAATTATAGAAATATACTTGTATAAACTTGATTGCCAAGTAAAATAACTATAGTTGCAATGACATTTAAAAATCAAATATGAAAGAAAATTGAGCTGCAATTTTAAAAAAAATTGTAGACCTATAAATTCCAACTGTTGGTTGGCTGTCTGTCCTTAATTAATCTCTAGAACTGAGTTAGTTAGATGAAATCCGAGACCAGGTATAGAAAGCTTAGGGGCAGGAAGTTACTACTAATTACAGGTAGAGTGCATATATTTTAAATTAAAAATTACTGTGACGATGTCACAATAAATAATGCTCGTTAAGTTTTCGTACGCATTGGGTTACTCAGTTTCGGGCTTTTTTTTTTTTTTTTTTAACTCTTTCCGCCCTGTAGGCACTAAGAGGGCCTCTTTTATCAATCCATTATGGGTTCGGCCAGGTCCACAATGAGCAGCTGAGTGGTGAGGGACGGGTCCGACATATCCAAAAAATCTAAAAATTCCAATTTTTGTGCAAAAAGTCGGCTGTTTTATGTTGAGCTTTTAGAAACACAGACTTCTGAGAGAAGTCAAACTTCTCTGGCTGTGAACAATCAATCACGATCTAGATTCTAGATCGTCCTCATGGCCAAATGCTCTCGTCGTCCGGGAATAACTTTATAATTTATAAACGGTTTAAAAAAACAACCATAGCATTCTCGTTCTGGCAAAATTATTAGCGAGCTTACGGCCGAAGTTTACATCTCTAAAACTGAACGTCGGTATCTTCTAAGTGACGTTCGACGTTCAGTTTTAGAGATGAAACCTCGCTATTCTCTCTTGACTGCAGGACACTGAGGTGCTAAAAATTTTCAACGATTTAGGACATCAAATGCTTGGAACTACATTCCAGATTAACCGATCTTTTTTTTTCATTGTTTCTAAACATTTTATCTTCGAAGTGATCAGCTCATAAGCAGTAATTTTTTTGTTAAATATTAATACTATGTACTGTACTTTCAGGCCGTGCGGTAGATTTTCGCCTGATACGGTCGCCTCTCTGTATCATAGCATGACACGGTCCTATGTATTTTTACTAAGATGATCTTCCCTTTGACAGTTTATCGCCCATCTTTTGGATCTTAATGATCAAAGATAAAATCATGTATATACAGTATAGGCTAATTTAAGCCGTTCGTTCGTTAGTTTGCTCGCTTACTTGACCATTTGCATCTACCAAGCCTTATGACTACTAAATATGTTTTAAAGTACAGGTAACCCCCGTATAACACGGCACTTCTATAGCACGGATTCGCTCTAACATGGTTCGAGAATTGGTACCATCCCCCGTATAACACGGTACTTTATAGCACGGATTCACTCTGACATGGTTCGAGAATTGGGTAAAACCCTCGTACAACAGGAAATGTAATAAATTTTTACATACTTAACTAATAATAGTTCACGAAAATTATTATTTTCGTGAACTATTAGTACTTAAGTATGTAAATTTTCTCTTCTCGCCTTCTGTCGATACAGGTGGTCCTTCTCGAAACTTGTTTCAATGTTGCCAGATCGCGACGCTTCTGCTTCTGATGTTGCCGAATGTTTTTCCATTATTCCATACTTGCTTTATTCTTCATAAGTGCTTAGCACCATATAAGGAAATTTATAAAGACCTTTTAACTAGAAGCGAGCAATCTAAAATTACATACATTTTGCAAAAGGTAAAGCATGGATCTGAAGATAAAGCAGAAAAATGCTTAGAGGATAAGGATAACTTGCCAAAAAGAAAACGCTCTCGGTTAATTAATAGTGTTTTTAGTGATGACGAAGAAAATATTGTTTAATTTATATTAATATGTATCACTTAAAAAATTTTAATGAAGATATTTATCTTAATTATGAAAATATACTAGCATGTTTTTTTAATTTTTGGAACCTAACCCTCCTTTTCGTATTAGTTCTTTGTTTCGTATAACACGGATTCGCATAACACGGCAATTTTTTGGAACGTAACTACCGTGTTATACGGGGGTTACCTGTATGTTGGTTTATTAGTTTTTGTTAGTAAGTGACATATACATCCGGCATTGCCCGACCAAAAAGTAAGAAAGATTAACCGTTGAAATGAAAACCATATTAAAGATTTGATTATTTTAGGCTACCATTTTTATGTTTATCACGAAATGTCAAGATCAAATCGGGAGAAGAGTTGGTCCAGATTTCGTGGTAGTCTATATTTTCCCTCGGGATATTGGTGCAGATCGGGCAAAGGGTTTAGGGATATTACCTAAAACTTTTAGTAAACTATTTTTAAAATTGTTTATTTTTTAAACGATAAATTATACAGAAGTAATTAAAGTAAAACAAGAATTCTTGTTCAGCAGAACAATAAATAATCTTAATTCATTACACATGAAGAAAGATTCCACTCTTCTGAGTACTGATCTATATAAATGGATTAGTTGTTCCATATTCCTCTTCAAACAGACACTTCTGCGAAGGGACAGCTCGAACTATCTCGGATTCGAATTTATCCGGATTTATATTAATATCGTTATCATAATTGGAGTTCTTCAAAGACTTTTCCTGGAAAAATCCTTCTTTGTCCATCTTTCTTAAAACATTATAAAGTTCAAACATCAATGATATTCCGTCTTTAGAAGTTGCTTCAGTCGACATGTAATTCTTTGAGTCATCGGCACGCTTTGCTTCCAGATAATCTGTCGAAAATGATAGTGACTCCGCTGTATACTTAGTTTCAGGATTCTTGTCGTAATGAATTGGAGGAGGGTTAAATCGGATATTTTTATTACTTTTAGTTGTCTTGTCTCTTTTTTTGAAGAAAAACAAGCGTCTGGGTTGTTTTAAAAGCGACTTCTGTGGCTGCTTTGAAATGGGTAATAATGGTTCCATTTCGATCGCTTTCTCTACTTCCACTTTTTTATTTGAATAAATATCTGAGTTGCTGAGATATTCAGGAATGGAAGTTTCTTCTAACTCCACTTTTTCAAATTTTTGTTTTACCTCGTAATCTTCACATAATGTCGGTTCTGTGATATTCGTTGAGAAAATTCCTTCAGTTTGAGATTCCATATCAAATTTATCGGCGTATCGAAAAGAGTTATCGTTATTGCGACTTGAAAGCATCAATTTATTCATCGAAAGAGGTCTATCTGAGATAGTCGAAGTTTCAAATTCCAACCTCTTCAATGTTTCTTGTATTTGTGCCGATATAACTTTGCACATCCACATTTCTAATTGCCGTTTACAATATTTAATAAATTCTATTATAATGTATACAAAGATCCATATTGTTAACAGTACCGTCACAATTACAATGTAGAATAATATATAATAGTGGATGTTGCCCGTTTGTAGTAGGGGATGTTGTTGGCATTTAATGAATTCTCGCTCGCTATTATAATTTATTGTGTTGTTAGTGCCGTTTACAGCACGAAAATTTACATCGGCATGCTTTTGATTTCTTGCTTTCTTTCTATTTATTCTGACAGACTTGTGTGTCGAGTAAACTTTCTTTCGAAGGTTTATGAAGTTCTTTACTAAATCATCAATTGATGGAGTGTCTTTAATAAAAGGAACTTCTTTATCATCTTTTAAAATCTTCTCTTGCTTCTTTGTATTGCTTGACAATTTGAGTTCTTTTGTAATTGTATTCAATTTGTTGTCATCTGGAGCATACAATTGGGGAAGAAAGTCCTTTTTGAAAAAAAATTTGGACAAGACTTTGTTTTTTCTGTCCTGTTCGGTCGTCATACTTTGTTTGGATAAGAAAACCTGATTCTGTTCATTGGAATCTTTGTTTCCTTTCTGTTGTTCGGATCGAACCGGCATTTTTCCATGTTCCGGTTCGTTTGCTGGGTATAATTTGTCATGTCCGGTAAGGAATAGCTTCCTTGCATCTATTCCAAAAACTATGTAAATTAGCATTAAAAGAATGAAATTCTTCATTTCTTCGAAATAAATCGCACAAATTCGCATTGAAATTGTTTCAACAAATCGACTCTCAACAATCATCAAAATTGTATTGTTGACATCTCAAATATTTTAAATTGTAAAAAAGTATAAAGTTCTTTTTTCTATATTGAGATTATATTTAAGAAAACTGGACAAATTGATACCAAGACTATTCAATCACTTTCTCTAGTACAATTAAGAGGCATTTTATTTTCTTTTTGATAAATCCTTTGTGATTGAAGTTCTTTACTTTAACGTTGTTTTAGTTTATTTCAGAAAATGGCATAAATTTAATTTATAAAATCAAAATACATTTTAACGAGACCGTATTTCTTCAAAAATTAACGGGCCTGTGGAAAAATACATATTGGGGCATCTAAATGAAATTACTGTATTAAAGTAAAGGAAATAAAGAAAAAAAAACAAACATTTTTTAGTGGTACTAACTTCTTTCTTACTCAGGAAAATTTGATTCTTTTGTCCCTCTAGGCGTCCATGCAGTTTAATAAAAAAAAATTATTTATTAGTATTACAATTTTGTATAAAATTAAATAAAGCAGATATTAATATCTGTTTTATTTAAATTTGTGTGTTATCCCCCTCATCTTTAATGTATACTCAGAGGCCATATTCAATAAAGCGTTAGAAGACTGCCATTTACCTTGATCCCACAATTACTAATTAATAAACAACATTAGATACGCAGATGACGCAGTGGTTATTGCAAGTAGTCCCGAAAAATTACAACTGATGGACCGTATTGTCGAGTGAACTGCATGGTCTCTTTGTGAATTTTACCAAAACCAAACTTCGTGTGTTCTCAAAAACAAGAAAAAGTGCAAATCTTGTCATTCACAGGAACACTATCGAGCAAGTATCATCTCTCAAATACCTCGGCACAATAATAAACGAACAATGTGACCAGCGTAAAGAAATAAGAGCAAGGATCGAACAAGCCAGAACATCGTTTATGAATATGAAAAAAGTTTTTGTTAGATCCGAATTGAGTTTGTCTGAGGATTCGAATGTTAAGGTGCTCCATCTTCTCCGTCATGCTATATGGATGCGAAAGTTGGATTCTGGATCCTCAAACTGAGAAAAGAATTGAAGCTTTCGAAATGTATTTGTACAGACGAATACTTCGAATATGATGGGTACAAAGGATTACTAATGGTGAAGTCCTGAACCGCATGAGCAAGCAAAAAGAACTCCTGCTGATCATCAAAATCAGGAAAACACAGTACATAGGTCATATAATGAGAGGAGAGAAATATCAAATACTTAGACTAATATTAGAGGGCAAAATACAAGGAAAAAGGTCTGTTGGGAGACCAAAGAATCAATGGTTGAAAGACATCACAAGGTGGTTCGGGCGTACAGTACATCTATGGAGATATTCCGAGTTGCTATATCGAGGACAACGTTAGCTATATGGATCGCCAACCTTCGACAGGAAATGGCGCATTAAGATGATGATGATGATGGCACCACAATTTTAAAGACGAGTTTACGAAAGTAACTCGTTGCTTGATTTTATTTTTAAATAAGTGATAAACTATAAAATAATAATAATACAATAAACAGGTAACTACTACCCTCAAGGCAGTGTTAAGTGACTTTTTTCAAAACTCTCAGAAAGTTTAAAATCGAACTTAATATTTATCATTAATTAGGATTATGTTTTGACATTCTCTCCAAATATATATACAGTGCGGAAAAAGTTTAGGACTGTAGTGCATTAAAGTTCTGAATGAAACAAGTTATATCCTGAAAGAAAATGCTTTTTTACTGTTAAATATGTTATTATAAATAAAAAGTAAAAATATTATTCCGTCTAACATGTTTCTCTGGAAAAAGTTTAGGACCAGCTTGTGAGATTGCAAGAAAAAATGTGATAAAAGTAATATTACATTAGTAGATATTTAATTTAATGTGAGGTAAATAATAATAAGTGCTTATCACACCAGTGATAATAGGCACAAACACTCAGGAATCAATGTAGATCCTTTAATAAAACAAAAAGGGTGTACAGTAAAGAAGGGGAAAAAACTACTGCGCTTATAAAAGAAAAATGAACTATCAATTTCAACAATTTTAATGAAAAGTTACATTTAAAAATTTTCAAATTAATTATTTTCCCGTATAAAAAATCAATCGCGTAAAAAGAGAATTAGTTTTCTTTTGTCGACCGCGTTATTTCAAAATCACGGAAAATGGGCCGGGTAAAAAGAGGATAGGTTTACTTTACTCATTACAATGAAGGCCCAGTAGGTCCCAGAGCATCAATTAGTATTTTGCTGTTACTCCAGAAAATTGAATCCCGGCTATCTGGTTCAAAAGTCAGTGCGTCAGTCGATACTTCAGATGGAATTGGGGGGGGGTGTCTTATGTACACAAAACAAATCCCGGATCTACAGTCATGTTAATGGGCTCTATGGGTACTACTATACACGGGATAAGAAATTTTGGTGAAAAGGTAAAACAGTGTCTTTACATTGAAAGTTCTTTATTGTACAAATGCCAGTATAAACAAGTACATACAAATCGTAGCTCACTTTATGGACCAAGTTAAGTAATGAACAAATTTACTGCATAATGTTTAGTACAGTAGAGCATCGATTAACCGTCACCTCGGTTAACCGACCGCGTTCTAGTCGGCAAATTCAAATGTCCGCTAGTGATGTGGCGCTACAATATTTGGCTATGTCTTGGCTACTTTAATATTATTTTTGTTAAATTTTTGCATGTTTTAGCTGGCAACACGGCTCGACCATTGAAGGGAAGCCTTTATTTAAACGAGACTTAATTTTCTAATTATGAATGGCTGTTTGTTTTGTGAGCAATAAAATAATTTTTTAGGATACAATAGCGACGATTATTATTTTTTAAAAATTTGTTAGGCTTAACATTGATGAAAATTCAACGCGAAGTAGGTTAATAGCGATATACTAATATACTAGTTACATGGGATATAATAATATACTACACTAATAATGGATTTTTTCATACTTTTCGGTTATCCGACTTTTCAATTATCCGACCAACCCCAGTCCCCAATTGAGTCGGATAATCGATGCTCTGCTTATGCTCTATTTATTTACTAAGATCTAATACTTAAATTTTAAAATATGGTAAATTTATATATATAAAAATGAATGTGTGTGTGTGTGTGTGTGTGTGTGTGTGTGTGTGTGTCTGTCCTTCACGCATTACCACACCGTTTATCCGATTGCCGTGAAACTTTGGGAAGTTGTTTAATATACTCCGGCGAAGGTTTGTGGCATAGTACGATTGCCATAAAACTTTGGAAAGTTTTTTAATACACTCCCGCGAAGGTTTTTGGCATAGTACATTTATCCTACGATAGATGGCGCGCGTTTACACGAGCATTCGAGCACAGTGTGTTCGATCGATTTCAAATTGTGAAGACCATTTCCCCCTTCAAAAAATATTTCTATATATGCATTTGTGAACTGTTATTTACGATATTCGTAATAATGTTTGTTTAATCACTTTATTTCAACTTTTTTTTGCTAATTACGTATTCGCTCGAACTTTGTTAAAACTTTAACTGTATACCGAACAACAACCGAAGTTGTAGAAGGAAATTCGCCTATTTTACCGATCTAGGGATCCCCTTTTCCAAATTTTAATATCATCTAATAATTTAAAAAGACAAATTACAATAAAACGGTTTATTATCCAACTATCAGAAATTTCACAACATGCCAAGGAAGAGAGGAAGGAGCAATTAAATAATTAAAATTATAAAGGATTTAAAAATATATATAAAAATGGGGAATATCGCACTTCTGACAATCGCAGCGAGTGTGTGGGCTAAATTTGGAGAATCCGTGCTTCTCGCATGGACAACTGTATGTGGCCGGCTCACGCGTCGGAAAACCTTCCGATTTATTCGTGTACGCACCAGACGGAAAAACAAAAAATATCGTGTATCCACAAACACTCCAATAAATAAATAGAATTGAAACGACACTTTGAAATGTTTTCCCGATGAAAATGAATAATAATAATAAGTTTCAATAAAAATGATAAAATGTAAATTGAATTTTATCATAACGAGTTTGCTTGATTTTCCTTTCTGAGATCGCAGCAATGCGCGACGGGTAAGCTAGTTTCTTATAAAAGTGGTTTAGTGCACATTTCCTCACAAATATATTACCCGGAAGTAGTAATTTTTTTTATTTGTTTACCTTTTCTGAATTGAGGTTGTCCTTCGCCATCACGGTGTCGTCTGCTAGAGAATAGAAACAAGGCTACGACCGACGTTTTCAACGCGAAAACGTCGGCCGCAACCTCGCTAATAACGCATGCGCCCAGATTTTCCGGGACAGACCGTTACGCCACTCTAACTTACTTGCTGTTATACATGCATAGAAACGAACTGCTCTAAAATCAAATTACATAATTAATTTTTTACTTAATTAATTAATATTTTTAATATTATCTAAGTAATTATATTTTAGTTCGTCTCTACGCATGCGCAGATAAAGAATAGTTTCGCGCCTTTTCTAACAGACTCAAACAAAGCGCGCGATTAAGTTTGAAAGATTGAAGAGAGCACGCGCGAGTACTCAAAAATTTTATTTTTTATAATTTTACTTTTTTGATTTCGAAACTTAAACATTTAAATATATACTTTAAAAATAAAATATTTTCGTTACTAAAAATAATATATAAATACACGACGATTTCAATCCGAACTTAAAAAATATATTCATAAATATTGAGAAAAGTGTGAGTTTTACGCATGCGTAAAAGAAGCGTCCGTTATTAGTTTTTGACTTACGGAAGATCAGAAATAAATCCAATTGAATCTTCAACATTAAGAAATTTTACTACTGTTTAATCTACGAATAAACAAAATGAGAGAAATCGTCCATTTACAAGTGGGACAATGCGGAAATCAGATTGGCGCTAAGGTAAGACGAAATTAATGACGTTTTTAAATGAATGTCATTAAGCTAACCTCTGATACAATGGTTCCCAATTGCGGGTACGCGCGGCAATTTAAAATTTAAATGCATGAGATAAAGCAATCTAAAAAATAATGGGTGGACCATCAAAAATTCGGCAATTTACAACATGCTGTCGAATGCACAAATTCGTTTATTTATAACTAAAAATATTCTCGAAATTTCATTTAAAAAATGAATTTGTGACAATACCTAAATTCTTACGCAAGAAACAAAAATTGTACAATTAACATTATCATCATGTCAGCGAAGCGGCAATAAAATATTTACTACCATTTTGCACAACATACTTCTGCAAGAGCAGATTTTCGGCTATGACAAACATGAAAACTAAACATCGTCACCGACTTCAACTCGAAGATAACTTGAGACTGACGCTGACCAAAAAGCAACCAGATTTTACAACGTTGTGCAAAGAAAATCATGCACATTTGTCACATTAAAATTAAATAACCTTATGTTATTTTCATTATTATTAGAATTGTATTTTAAAGGTAATAATGTAAAAAAACTTATTCTATTTATCACTGTCTATCCACAGCTTCGCCCGCATTATATCGAATTTTCTCGTGGGAGTAAGATATTTTCTCGCAGTAAAATGTATCCTATGTCCATCTCCAACATATAAGCTATTTCTGTGCCAAATCTTATTAAAACCTGTTCAGCGGTTTAGACGTGAAAAGGTAATAGACAGACAGCCAGAATTACATTCAATTTTATAATAATAGTACAGTATAGATTAATGTGAATTTCTGCTATAAGGGGTACGCGAGTTTGAGCTCTTTCTTGAAGTGGTACGCAGGAAAAACTAATTGGGAACCACTGCTCTAATACTGTATATAAAATTTGGCAATTGTAAATAAATTATTACTGTTACGTAGTTTTGGGAGGTGATTTCTGACGAGCATGGAATCGATCCCACCGGAACTTACCACGGAGATTCGGATCTGCAGTTGGAAAGGATCAATGTGTACTACAATGAAGCGACGGGTTTGTTCTTCTAAAGACAAAAAAATAGCTTTTTATATTGTATGCGGTGTTTTTATCTTCGATATTTCTATTTAACAGGCGGCAAATACGTGCCTCGAGCTATTCTCGTGGATTTAGAACCGGGAACAATGGATTCCGTTCGGTCCGGTGCTTTCGGTCAATTATTCAGACCGGATAATTTCGTTTTTGGTGGGTTTAATTAATGAAAAATTATTTCCCTAATCTCTTTCGGTAATTACTTAATAAAGGTTTAACGTTTAGGTCAAAGTGGTGCCGGTAACAATTGGGCGAAAGGTCATTACACGGAAGGTGCCGAGTTGGTGGATTCTGTTCTGGACGTGGTGAGAAAAGAAGCCGAAAGCTGCGATTGCATCCAAGGTTTTCAGTTGACGCATTCTCTGGGAGGAGGAACGGGATCCGGAATGGGAACGCTTCTCATTACCAAAATTCGAGAAGAATATCCCGATCGAATCATGAATACCTTCAGCATCGTTCCCTCACCAAAAGTAAGGTTTTCTGTCTTCTCCATCCAATGATTTCGTTTATATTAATCGACTCTCTTTTCTCACTAACTTGTAAGACGAAAATTTCTAGCATTTTCTTCGAAACTGATGCTAATTAAAATCCGCGTGGAAATATTCAGAATAAATTTTCAATTAAAATTTTAAAAAATACTAGAAATGCCACGTAAATTTCGCAAAATATTGCCATTCGTTATTTAATATGTAAATTCAATTTCGCCAATAATCATAAAAATATTCTAACACCTTTTCTTCAGTTTACACTTTATATAATGTACTTACATATATAAAACAATTTTAAATTCATCGCTTAGTAAATTAAGTGGAAAAATAATTGCAGTATAAAAACGAACTTATAACTGCTTTAAGCGAACAAAATAAGAAAATTAATTATTTCTCCGGTTTGTTGTTTCATTTTATTTTATTCCATTAAACTGGTTATAAGTTAATGTAAGCTTTTGGAGTTATTTATTTTTAAAAAAAATCTAAACAAAACTAGTTAATTGGTAATATTTTATAGTATCCATGTTCTGAATAATTTTTTAATTTTAAAAATTAAAAATACACATTAAAATAAATAAATATTAAAAATATTTTGAATAATTATAACTTTCACAAAAATTTATCATCAAAATTAAACCAAAAACAAGGAAAAAATGTAATAATTAAAGTATAAAATCGATTGAATACTATAATTTAATTTTACAATATTTTCAGGTATCGGACACAGTAGTGGAGCCTTACAATGCCACTCTTTCTGTTCATCAACTGGTAGAAAACACCGACGAAACCTACAGCATAGACAACGAAGCCTTGTACGACATTTGCTTCAGAACCCTGAAATTAACCACTCCGACCTACGGTGACCTGAATCATTTGGTGTCGGCTACCATGTCCGGTGTTACCACGTGCTTGAGATTCCCGGGTCAACTGAATGCAGATTTACGGAAGTTGGCGGTGAACATGGTTCCGTTCCCTCGTCTTCATTTTTTTATGCCCGGTTTCGCTCCTCTCACTTCTCGCGGAAGTCAACAGTATCGAGCTCTGACGGTTCCCGAATTGACGCAACAAATGTTCGATGCCAAAAACATGATGGCAGCTTGCGATCCTCGTCACGGTCGCTACTTGACCGTGGCAGCCATCTTTCGCGGTAGGATGAGCATGAAAGAAGTGGACGAGCAAATGCTAAATGTCCAGAACAAAAATAGCAGCTACTTTGTAGAATGGATACCGAATAACGTAAAAACGGCCGTTTGCGACATTCCTCCTCGCGGATTAAAGATGTCGGCAACATTCATAGGTAACACTACGGCCATTCAAGAGCTGTTCAAACGCATCTCGGAGCAGTTCACCGCCATGTTTCGTAGAAAAGCCTTTTTACATTGGTATACCGGAGAGGGAATGGACGAGATGGAGTTTACCGAAGCCGAATCAAATATGAACGATTTAGTTTCCGAATACCAGCAGTATCAAGAAGCTACCGCTGAAGAAGAAGGAGAGTTTGACGAAGAGGAAGCCGAGGAAGCCTAAGATTTATTCATTTCTATTCATAAGTTATTTGTGTTCATTTTAAAATATTCAATGTGTTTTTTATTTTGTTTAATGTTAACAATGTATTGCGAACTAACTATAATACCTTAAAATATATGTGAATATAATTTAATATTTCGCCGTTAAAATTCAAGTTTATAAAAACATTATAACAAAAGGAACACAGTGTATTCTCATTATCATCAAATGTATTTATCAACTATCGGTTAGTATCGAAATTTTTCGCGTCCAAGGAGAAACCCTATACAGTACTTTAATACACAATCTACTTGAAAATTGATTAAACAAAGTTTAAATACTTTAATTTCAATAATTTATACAACGTTTAGTATACAAATGGCTAGTTTATCGCTTGTAACTAGTAATGTAAAATTAATCATATATTACTGTCCGATATAATGATATATGCTGCCTCTGGCTGTTTGTCGAGAAATTTTATAGAAGTGGAACAGTTATTGTTAGCGAGACAACTTATTATGTGGTATCGAAACAAATGAGTGAGATCGTTCTACACATACTAGTAGCCCGGGACGCCCCCTAGCGGGCGTTGTTTACAAATTTTCATGAAGCACGGTTACTTTGACTTTTTTGTTCCTATCAATATGCTGTACAGCTCTGTTATAGTCCCAATGATTAGATTAGGTGAAAAGGTGGCGACCCCCCTCCCCCCAACTGTAGCCCCCTGTTCGAATAATAAAGGCAAAGGAACCATACCCCTACTCGCGACCCTTCGCGAGATATAAGCCCCTGAAATAATAAATTCCTATTACAAATATACTGAATTATTTATATTGTAATATTGACCAAATAATAATTTATTGGCCAAGTGAATAATAATAATTCATATTGTTAATTTAAATAAGAATTAAAACTGTTAATTTGAATGTTTGAAATATGACACACGATAGGGGCGCCTCTAGTGTCCGTTATCAAACGGTTACGGGACGGACCGACGGACATCTCATCAGGGCCGAATTTACAAGTAAAAAGCCTCGACTTTCTAGGAACCTCAAACATTTGTACAAAAAAAGTTTGATGTCAGATTTTGTAATAAGCATTTTTTTACGTAGCGACTAAATATACTTCACTGTTTATTCTGTGCAGTATTTCATTAATTTTTTTCTATAAATTAACGTAAGATCTTTCTTAAAAAAATTAATAAAACCAATTTGAAAAAAGATTTTTAATAGAATGGGCATAAAAATTTAATTAAACTTAGTTATAAAACAAAAGACTAGCGAAATCTCACGTCCTTTTCTTCCAATATACGCATTAAATCAGTGTCATAGTCTGATTTAATTCTGTTCTTTTTGTGATTGACTTCTAAAATTGTGAAGGTTTGGTAAGGAGCCTTACAGAGTTGAGCTTAGGGCTTCGACATGCTTAAAACCCTGATGATACCAGACGATCGTCGACTGGATGGTGGCTCGTAGGAGCGCGCCAGTCACATTGAGGTTCCAGGCCTCAAGGTTGTGGGTTCAGTCCCCTGTATGGAATCTCTACTGTAATAAATTTTTTTTCTTTCGATTTTATTAAACTGTGATTTTTAATTCATTATCGGTATTTTTATATTCATTATATTTGATCAATTTCAATTTTTCCAAATATAAAAACATTTAGATTAATTAATTAATTTATAATTATTAATGCTAATACGAGATGGCGCCTAACGCTTACCTCTAGAACCAAATTGGTTACGTAATTCATTTAGTAAATAGCCTTAAACTAGCTCGATAGAATTTCAGCATTTGGTTGGTGTTTAGCTATTTTCAAATATTCATGTACATGTAACGTTCGTGCATATATGTTACAATATGTTACTTGTTCTAAATCACAAGATATAAACAGTACTAGTAGCCCGGTAGGTGCCCTAGTAAACGTTCTAGCAGCAGCAGTGTCATTAAAGATTTGTTACACCATCGATTATCTTATGCAAAATATAATTGATCGTTCCCAAACATGCTGGTATTTATTGCTAAAACCAACTGGAAAAATAAAGTTAATTCCGATTTACAGTGAAACTCAACACGAAAGTAAAACGCTTATTACACACAGTGGCGTAGCGTGGGTGTCAGCCGCCCGGGGCAAAGGAAAATTTCTCCCCCCTTATTTAGGTATCTCAATTTAAAAGACTAAAATTCAGTTTCGTCAGAGAATAGGTAATGAAAAATTCCGTGCTAGTGTTGCTACCTTTTTAAAATCGCCGACCCAGACGGCAGGTGAGGTTAGTTCGAACAGAAGTCCCCGATGGAATGTCATTTTGCAGTGCGAAGAATAATGTGCAGTGCATTCTGGTTCTAAATCAGTTATATACGAATAAATCGTAGAAGCAAAAAAAAAAATAAAATAAAAAATAAAAAGGTCGACAGGTTGCGCAAGATATCTCCAGACGAAGAATCGATTCCCGGACTGTCCGTGCTCATTTCAATCGGTCGGAATCGTAGATGGACGAAGATATGAAATAAAATGGTTCAAATTCTTACAAGATATTATTATTTATTGTGAAATTTTGCCGCCCCCTTAAAAGTGCCGCCCGGGGCGGGCCGCCCCACTACGCTACGCTACTGATTACACAGACTGCAGCTACAAAAGATTTTGAATGAAGGAGAGTCTCCATAGGAATAAATAAAATAAATAATAAAGCAAATTAATATGAAGCACAATAAACGTCGATATTTTAAAATAATTTCAAATATTCCAAATCAGTTTAAAATATTAAAATTTATTTTCAAATGGACTTTTTATCTTTCTTCTGTGCTTTCACTTAAGTTAAAGGACCATTTGCTCATCCAATAATAAGTTTTTAGATCGGTAATTCTATTTTTATGAAAATATTTGTACAGTATATTGTGTAGTCTATCAAAATATTACTCACATTTATATCCGAAGCAATTATTTTCAATGAATAAAGCAGGAAAATCGCAAAAGTTTCTGTTTCGCATCCAAAAATCGCTCACTTACAACAAATAAAGTAAAACAATTGAGAAATGTATTGTTGCCGATATTGTAGCATTTCCGCGTGACAATGAAACTGATGTAGTAAAATTAACTAATTTTTTTTGTACTTCGATGCATATTTATTGACTTATTTTCGTTTTATCGATTATAATTTTTTTAAAAACTCAATTTATCATGCAAAAACAGAAGTAAGGGTTTTTTAAAAAAAATCCATTATAAATTTACTTAGGATTAAAATGGAACAGTCCTATTGGCGTTCTAGGCATTCCGTTCCGTTACAGATTACAGATATACAAACAGAGAGATCAATGTCTTATATGATTGAATGTTCTATTTCATTTAAAATATATGTAATTTTAAATTTTATAATGTGTTTTTAGTTTACAAACAACGTTTATACTTTTAAATAATTTAAACAACGTTTAAATACTTTAATTTAAATAATTTATACAACGTTTAGTATACAAATGGCTAGTTTATCTGGGTCGCTTGTAACTAGTAATGTAAAATTAATCATATATTACTGTCCGATATTGAAATTTCAACAGAAAAAAAAATCAGCTAAGTTTACAAAGTTCATCTGCCGACAGCATATTAAATTTATATGAGAGTATTGTGTTCATATATCATACAATTGTATTGACGATTTTTATTTTTAAAATGTCAAAATCTAATAAGTAAAGAAACGCGAGCAATTATTTTTATCATATTTTTAATTTATTTAATTTATAATATATGCTCTCGGAAACTTAAGGGTAGGAGGACCCGATTAACTATATTGAATTGAAATAGCAAATATTTTGAATTGAAATATTTCAATTCAAAACATTTCTTCAGAAAGCAGTAAATGAATAACCGGTATGACTATTGTTAAAGTAAAAGTATGATGTACCAGGGGCAAGCCACTACTAATTTGAGGTGATATCTGTTCTCCGATTTCATCTACCTAACAACGTTCTCGAAATTAAGGAAAGACAGACGGACGACAGTGGGAATTTATAGGTCTACAAATTTTTCAAACTGCAGCCCAATAAGTTTCTAAAGGGAGACAAAACGACTTGAACGTGAACGACTAATCACAACAGTCGTTTCTTGACAATTGTTGGGAAACGGGGTAAGGAACAATCTTGACAAATAAATAAATTCGTTTATTTTTTATTCAAATTGTAGAAGTGAAGAATTTAATATTACAAGTATTTTTAAATGTACATTCTATGATTTTATAAAAAGAAATTCGGGATATAAATTTAGATATTTTCTAAAGCGATCAAATAAAATCAACAAATTATCGATCAAATATCAACGAATCTTCATCGGTCAAAAAAACTAACTGGACTAAATGGCTATAGCCCCTTTCAATAGCTCCAAAAATAAATACATAATTAAGTACCAAATAAACACACACATATTACATGGGCTAAAACTTGTTTTCTGCCAAAATTATCTTGCTATTTTGGATATAATTCACTTATGTCAACTTTTGCTTAATTAATATTACTTACAGATGTCTGAAATATTTGATGCTTTTTAAAAATTTCTGTGACATAGTTTACTTACAAAAAAACTTTATTATACTTGTTATGCACTATTAAAAATGTTTGATTTTGCTTTTTAAAAAAAAAAAATAAATAAAAATTTAGATAAGAACAAAAGCAAAAAATATCTCGAATAAGAAATATAATTTGTAATGTTTTTTGTATTAAATACAAATCAGTTTTAAGTTTTTTCTTATTAATTAAATTTATTTTGATACTTGTATTATTTAAATAATTGATACAGTAGCCTCTCGTTATGTCGCGGATTCGGATATATCACATTTTTTTTTTTGGGTCCTCCAAATTTTGTAAGCAGTCGAGTCAATAAATTTTAAAATATCAATTGGCATTGAATTTTTTTGCAACGAAATACTGTTCGGTATTTTATTCCTACTATTGTCCTTGAAACTACCACTGCAGGTGAAACAATAAATTCAAGATATAAATAAGCAAAACAGGTGGACAGATCAATTATCATGTATGTTTCCGGTTATTGAGCAGACAGTAGTATGCTCAATTACAATTTTCTGTGAATTCCAAATTTTACATCTATGTGAATTGACGCAATAGAGGGGTTTCAAGGTCGAATGTCACGTAATAAAACGCTTGTTTGCTCCGCCCCTTCGCCATGTTTATGGTCTAGCTTCCGCTTGCGTAGCTTGCACGTGGTTTATTTGACAGGTTGTCAGCACTTTTTTTAATTTAAACTTAATAGAACAGCAGTAGTTTTATATCATGGATAAAGTTAAAAAATATGCTTTTCTGGCGGATTATTCTCAGTCTGACAGGATAAGATGCTGCTTTATATGAAGAGAAAGTTTCATTATATCGAGGTATCGAGCTATACAAAGCCAGCATCTTCGTTGTAAATCAAGAGTCGTGGTCTGAACTATTTGGTTTTAACGACAAATTACTACACTCTTTTACAAATTAAAGCTTACAAATCTTTATAGGCCCATAACTATCTTGCACATGGTTGTGTTTCTCCTGAATATGTGCTCTTTCATAACGCTCCTAACATGCAGTTGGGTTGTGGCCACTCTCATACCCCAATATATAATGTTGGCACCCAGTCTGGTGATGACTCATCATAAAATGAGGGAGGTTTTCGTTTGAGGTAAAAAACTTTTTCAATAATATATTATTAATAAAAAGAACTTACCATTATGGTATGTTATATATAAGTAACAAATAAAAATTTGTCAGGAACAACTTGAAGGTTACTATGTAGTGATTATTTGTTATTAATGTAAAAAAATTATTGTAAAAAGTAACATCTTAAAGAAATGTTAGGTTATTTTGGTGAGCAACATTAACTTAGCTATTTGTAAATAAACAATGGAAATTATTGGTTTATATCTTAAAAAATATACACACTTTTATTTATGTAAATTAGACTGGAAGGACAATAGGTTTAAAATTTATTTCTAATTCATCTGCTAAGTGATTATCTTTGCTTAACGCTTTAATATTAACTCTACTGTATATTTATTACAATCAGGGATTAAGAAAACAAACAGAAAGGTGAAAAATAAAGTTAGAACACAATTATTATCTAATCAAACTAAAATCTGTGATTGTTAAAATTATTTAACTTTATTTTGTCGATATTAACAAAGGGATTTATGCAACCGGCTTGTACACACTTCATCATACTCATGCAAAAGTTTACTAGTTCTTAATAAATAATTATCTAATCAAAACGTTATTGCTTACCTGAAATGAGATGTTTCTGACAAATTCTTGTATTGATATTCACTTTATCCGTATTGAAATTTTTCTAGTTAATTCTCGAGAGCCATGCAAATTTCCTTCGTTGTGAAAGCTCCTCAGTTTGGGGTCCTTGATGACAAATAATGCCGGAAGTTTTTAAAAATGACGTTTCTTCGTTCTTGAGTGAACTAGCATACACCTAATTACACAACAATGGGGGTTGTGTGCTGAACGCCGGAGATGCGAGTGAACTTTTGGTAAAGATCAAATATTGGTTGTTATTGCATTGGAAGGCCAGTATATAGCGAAAAAAAAATTTGCTTGGAGAGTTGGATATTTATGAATAGATTATCCCTGAACTTAGTTACGTGTTTATTGATTCGTGCTGGAATTGAGCTTAATTCAGGACCTCTACCTCGTTCTCCGCAGCAAATGTCTCAAGCGGATATGCAAAAAAGAGAGCGGGACAGAACGCCCAAGGAAAATTCCAGGGAAACGGAAATGGAAAAGCAATTGGAAGTTCTAAGGAGCGAAGAATTTCGACAAGTGGAAGAAGAATATTTAAAAGTAGTTTCGAGGATACAAGAAATCCGAAAATACACGAATATTTTGAAAAGTTAAAATACACTAAACCAGAGGTAGAGGTATCGTCCCAATAAACGTTAAAATCCATATATGATTTAATTCAGGGAAATTTTTTACAACTTAATGCGGAATTACAGGGAATAAGGACAGAAGTTAAGTCATTGAAAGAGGAAAATAATTATTCTCGAGAATTAACAAGATTGCCACAGAGAGTAGAAGAAATGAAAGTTATACCTAAGAATCTAGTCAAATAAGATATGTTAGAATTTGAGTTGGAGAAATTGGTTAACGAGAGATAACAAAATAATTATAAATTTTCCGTTCGTTTCGTTGGATTATTCGAGGGAAGTTAATCAGTTTATAAAGGTAAAATTAAGAATTTCAAATAGCTCGACTGAAAGCTTAATTTGTTGATTAAAAATGAAAAAAACCAACAGTGAAAATTTCAGTAGACTCTGACTGATTATACTAGATACTTAATTTTAAAAGAGTATTGGAAAAAGAAAGTTAGTTTAGATGAGAAAATAAAAAAATAATATTTACAGCAGATTTGTGTAAAAGATCAAGGCTGAGGAAGCAAAAACTCAAACCAATAATTAAACAATAAAAATCAAAAAGAAATAAAACATTGCTAAGAGAAGAGATAAAAGATGATAAAATGTATACGTATGATATTAGTCTGGATAAGGTGGTTGGATTAAGTGATTTTTTTAAGAAAGAATTAATAACTACTTCAGAATTTACAACCAATGGATTGAAAGAGAGTTTAAACGAACGAAATGTTAAGGTTAAAAATGGAGTATATAGATCTAGACTTTAATAAAGTTAACGGAATAATAATAGTAACATAAAGAATAATCAATCCCCTCCTGAAAACAAAAATGTGTAACGATAGAACTAAAGTGACTATTGGATGATGGAATAATCAGAGATTACTGGAAAAATTTTATAAAGGAAATGTAAAAGATGATATAAAATATCACTCTATTATTGGTTTTTCAGAGACATGGATGCTCAAAATGAAAGATGAAGATAGATTATTAATATTCATGTTCTAAATATTAATATATGTAAGAGTATCTAAGAAAAAAAGCAGTTAATGCAGATGGAAAATCTTTAAGAGTAAACAAAACATTACTGGTTTCAGTTGAGAGTTGGTCTCAGTATTTAAAAAAATAAAAATAAAAAAATTTTTGGACAACTATTTATGTAAAAGTAGATCTAATGTTATATGTAATTATCAACCAACAGATAAAACATAAGAATAAGGAGCTGATGATAAACAATAAGTCGATTTATGAGTTATTTAATTGTAGTTATTATATATGTAATGATGTATGCTAAAAAATTCATATTTTTTGTTTATGCAAAGAAGCTCAAGAATTACATGATAATTATAACCTCCGTGCATTAGATAAAGTAACAAACGAAAAAGATATGTATATCTTTTTTCAGAAAGCAAAGGTCACAACTATATAAAATTTGTATAATAATTTATTGTATTGGAATAAGATATGTACGGATTAATTGTAAAAACAATTGCATTATCAAGGTGTTTATATGAAGATTGTATGGGATAATTATAACTCCCGTGCATTAGATAAAACAACAGATGAAAAGAGTGTGCATACCTTTTTACAGAGCAAAGGTTACAAATATGTAATTTGTATAATTAAGATATTGTATCTAAATTTAAATTACCATTGTCAAGAACAGTAAAGATGGTTTATGTTAATAATTATAATGAGAACGGTCAACTAATTTAACATTTAAGATGTTACAATATCAAAAGCGCTCAGCAACTAAATAAAGAGAAACAAAACACCTTTTTTGCCGAGAAATAAACATAATTTTAAACAACAAACGTTTTCAGCCTAATTAATAGGCCATCTTCAGGTTGAAAACTAAAATGGAACGTAATTTTTTGGCGTGCCTCAAAAAGTCTATTAGAATAGCCAAAAACAAAAAGTATGGGATATTGAGTGAGCTTATTTGCTTGGAGGACACCATATATAATGATGATCCGGCCAAACTAATTGATATCAATAAAAGAGTGGTGGAGTTGGCGGAAGCTGTTTGTAGGAGTTCCAATAAGCAATATATCAAAAAGTTGAAATGGATTATTTACAAGCAAGTAAGAAGAGATAATAGGAAGAACCTTAGTACCTTCTACGTATGGGACCAGGTAGAAATACCAAAGAAAATCAAGCAGGTTCTGGAGAAAGGCCCGAACTTTGTCCTCACAGAAGTAGGTGGATGGGAAACGTCAGTACAAGAAATTGAGAGAGCGATAGTTGGTCTGGATGCATTAGAGAAAGAATACTTTAGATGGAAAGCGGTCATTAACAAGCGGCCGAAGAAAGGGACGGATAATGTTACTAGTACATTTGGCTCACGAAGGAGTGGTTAAGGATGAATGATCTTGTGTTGACAAGAGCAGACAAAACTAAACATTTGGTTATCATGAGAAGGCATACTTATAACAAGGAGTTGCATAATTACATCAAAAAGACGGAATGTGAAATTGTTGGCGACAATGTAGTTGGATCTTTGGACAGAAGGGTCAGGAAGCTGGAACGCTCGGGACTTTCTGCTGTTTTACCTTTTCTCAAGAAATGCCGGAACCCGAGGCCCGGAACTCCAAGATTGTTTGCTTTCGCTAAGACCCACAAGACCGGAATGGAGTTAAGGCCAGTTGTAGAGAAATGCAGAGGACCCACCTTTATATTAGAAAAAAGGCTGCACGGGTATTTATCCTCGCACCTTGATGATGATAATCTAGTGGCACAGGATCCTCTTATTGTTGTCAAGGAGATACAAGATATATCTTTAATGGAGGATGAGGTAGCGACCGTCTTAGATTATGAAAGCATGTATCCTTCAGTAATGATTGAGTCTTGTGTGGATGCGTTATTGGATTTCTTGTACATAAAGAACTCCCAGTTGCTTCTTTACACGCAAGAGCTAGAAGAACTGGCTAACCTGGTGTGCTGTGAGTCGTGCTTCATCTTTTGTGGTCAGATCTACAGACAAAAAAGAGGGGTTCCGATGGGGAGTCCCCTCTCAGGAATCCTTTGCGAATTAGTTGTCAGAAGACTAGAAAGAAGGGTTCTTCATGGGTTCAAAGATGATATCGTATATTTCAGCAGGTATGTGGATGACATTCTGATCTTATGGAAGAATAATAGGAGGGTGCATGAATTTATGAGTAGAATTAATGATAACAATGATGGGCTTAGATTGAGATTAGAACAAAAGAGTTCCATGAATGTGCACTTCTTGGACATTAATATCCGGTTTATGAAAGGGCATTTGTCCACAAGTGTTTATATTAAACCTACACACACACCATTATATATACCATCCCAGTCTATGGATCCGTATCAGTATAAGATGGCAGCCTTCCGAGCGTTAATAAGGAGAGCTTATTTATATTGTGACCAAATCGCTGACAGAGAGAAGGAGATTGATAGAGTATTGCAGGTGGCCCGGACCCTGGGTTACAGAAAAAGTGTAATTGTCGGAATGCTTAAGAAGTATGAAAGGGGCATAGTAAAAAGAACTTTAAGAAATGTTCCTACTAGGCTCACGAAATTTACTTATAATAGTAGTATGAATAGTGTTATGAAGGAAATTGCTAGACGAAAGGAATCAAGAATGGTATTAAGAAGAGCCCCTAATTTGTATAAGATCTTGAGAAACGATAAGGATAATATCAGAGCGGAGGAGAGAGCAGGGGTGTATAAGATTCCTTATGAAAACTTACAACTGGACGTTAAAAAAGATTATATCGGCGTCACCACCAGAAGCTTGGGAGTAAGGCTCAAGGAACATAGATATGCCATAAGAAAAGCGTCTAATTCAACGGTTTTGTCACAAATGGCGCAAGCACAAGGATCTGAGGTGAAATGGGACGAGGCAACAATCATCAAACCTCTGTCTTCCCCAACTCTAGCAATGACGGCAGAAAAAATAGAAATATACAGAAGTAAGATAAGAGAAGGCTGTTTAAATGCGAGGGATTCCGAGAGCCTGCCTTCGGCATGGAAATATTTGGTTAAGAAATATACTACAAGCTCCGACCAGAATTAATACATTGAAGATTTATGTTATTTTTGTTTTAGTGTTTTATTTTAATTTTTAAATATTCTTCCGTTATTTTTTCTCTTGTAAAATTTTTGATTTAAATTTTTATGTTCTATTCATGGAACATTTACGTTCCATTTTAGTTTTCAACCTGAAGATGGCCTATTAATTAGGCTGAAAACGTTTGTTGTTTAAAATTATGTTTATTTCTCGGAAAAAAAAGTGTTTTGTTTCTCTTTATTTAAGATGTTATGTATGGATTAACTTGTTTTGAGAATTGTAAAAACAATTTTAATATCAACGAGTTTATATAGACTGTAAATCCCTGTGTAAGATATTACCCTATTACAATAGGCCGTGGGTATTAAGGTGACAGCCTACCTTTCTGGGTGGAGCCGGGATAGAATTCGGACGGGCCAGGAATTTTTCTGGGGTGACCGTCTGGATATGTCGGGCCCTTCCCTCATCACCCGGCCGCCCCATTGTGGGCCGAACTCAATGGGCTTGCTTTAAGAGGCTCTCTTAGTTCCCACAGGGCGGAGAGTTAAAACAAACCCTATTATAATAAAGTTTATTTGAATTTGAATTACACAATAATTGACCATAGTGATATTACCGACGTTTAAAAAACACAAGAACTCCAGCTAAAGCGCGCGTAAACACAAATAAAACGTAAACAAACCATAAAGATGGCGCCGGACAATTGCGCATGCTCACTCGACTGGAAACCTCTCTATACTGTCAATTCACATAAAGGTGTAAAATTTCGAATTCTCTGCGTAATGTGTAAGGAAAAGATCTATTTCTGAACGGAAAGTTCAAAAATTTTTATACTGTAGTAATTTCATTTTGCTTTTTAGAAAATTTTTACTCTAATTTTATAACTTTTGATGTTCAATACAGTATTTATTTTTTAANAAAATATAATCTGTTTTTAATTCAAGTGGTATTTTATTCAAAAAATAATAAAACCCTGATATATTTAAAACCAGAATTATACAACAGAATGGAAAAAATTTCCATTTCTCAATGCTGTTGAGAGGAAGATTGAACAATGAAAAGTGAATGATGTACATTGAATAAAGATGATTGTTTTCAAGTATATAAATCCACAACACCAGGTAGATTATAATAATTTTCTTTTTCTACATAAGTTGTCTAAAAATTTTATCTTCAAATAAGAAATTATAAATAAATTCATTGAAAAATTAAAAATTTTACAATTACATTCAATCCCTTTTCAAAATATTTGGATGCTGTCTTAAAGTTTGGTTTAAAAACCAGAGATCAAAACTTTTTAAAATGAAATATATTCATCAATGTCAATAATTACAGTCAATAATTTACATAATTTACATATATTTATATTTCAACAAAATATATTTTGTTGAAAATATATATAATAAATTGCATATTATAAATGGTGGCTCAAAAAAGTAACCAAAATTTATTGCTCTATATAACCATGTTTTGAAACAGCATATAATGAATTGATATATTTTTTGCACAAGAATGATATATTTGAAACACTTTTCAAACAACACACCGTTTTGGTTGCATTTCTGAGCCATGGAATAAAACGGACAATATCCAATTATTTTGATAAATTTTGAGCAACGACTATAAATTACATAAGGCATAACAAGATTACAATGACTTGTAATCAACTTGTATCGCACATTTAATAATCGCAATAATTTATTACATTCTACTTTCTAAATTAAACTATTTAAATCTCATGTTTTTAAAATGATACATATAGATTTTTCTATAACAAGTTATATATCTGATTTATATATTTACAAATGGAATACTATTTGTTAGAATTAGTAGTTCCCAATTCTAATTTTCATAGATAAATGATTTTTTTTAAATAATTAAAAACATGAATTTTCCTTTCATCAACATATTTTTATACATGAAAAAATGATTGTCTTATTAATTTTTACAATTTGGCAATCCAAAAAATACATATAATTAAAAAATTTTTTATTATTATTATTCAGTTTAATTAAACTTTTAAATTAGAATTTCAATAAAAACTTATTCTTAAATTACTACATTTAGTGTATTAAATAAATTTAATTTCTGATGATTTTGGAATATTTTCATCATAAATTTCTAAAAAAGTAAAATGATTAAAAGACAGTCTTTTGTCTTATTATGAATAAAAAAAAAATATTTCTTCAAAACTTTATCATTGCTTGAATTCCAAATTTTGATATTTAATGCTTTGGCATATCATTATTCTTTTTCTAGAAATTTCAAAATGAAAATCTAAAAATTATTCTGAAAATAAAATTGACATTTTTTCAAGAAACATTAACATAAATTATAACAATATGAAACTATAATTTAATGCAATAAATTAACAACTTTTTTAATTAAAATGAGTAAATCATTTAGCCAAACTTAAAACTAACTGCAGTTAATTTGATTGTAAATATCTTTATTTGTAAAAGCTAACTGTCTGAAATTTCAAAATATTTCATTAATTTAAAATATTTTAGAATAAGTATATATTATCAGTAAAGACCAAACAGAATTAAATCAGTAAAAATCAGTAACATAATAATAATTCCTGAATACAGACACAAACACTGACACACTCTTATTTTATTTTAGTTTTGTTTAGGTTGCTATGCCTTGACTCTGGTCCGGCATAGTACACAGCCACCGGTGTGTACCGAGTATAACCCACTAAACCCAACACATAATAATAATAATAGTAAATTTAAATTCAAAACTGAAGTAGTTTTCAATATGTATTTTTTAGTTTCATTTAAGAATAATCTTTTAGTAAAGTAAATCTAATTTAATTTACACTTTTTGTAATTTTTTGGCTTAAAGTATGTTTAATATTTTTTGATCAATGTTTATTTTCTTTAATAAACAAACAAGTTTTAATTAATGCCATTGAATCATTACTATTTAGTTTACAAAAATATTTTTTTCAAGCAGTAGAAATTTTAACCTTTTGATAAATTTTTAAATTAATATTTTTAAATTAGTATAATTAAACTTACTTGAAGATATATATTATAACATTTTTACAGACAACTGTTAGTATCATATATTTTGTTAAAAAACCAAATATTTATGAATATTTTTAATAAACAAAAAATTTTTAAATTATACATAGCAAACAGAAATATAGTCATTTATAATATTTGCAACTAAATTACTCCAAAATATTTCTGTAAGTAAATAATATATATATTTTCTTATTTTTAGTTTTAAAAATCAATTACAAAAAAAATCTCACTTAGAAAAACAAACCCACTATACAATTTCATGTATACAGTATATTTCTGATGAAACGAAGTTGTTTGATGGAATTTTCATAGCTAAAATAAATATATTTAATTATAATTAATAAAATTACATTCAAACAGTAGAAGACTATTTTTAGTTATAGAATAAACATTAAGTATATAAGATAAACTTTGTTTTTTAATCATATTCTTATAATTTTCTGTTCAACACAAAAGACAAATTAATAATTTTAAAATATTTGAACAAATTAATAGCATGAAAACATCACCTGAAATAAATGAACAAATAATAAAGCCATATGTTTAAAGTTATAAATGCCCATTTGATACTTAAAAGATAAATCTTTCAATGCTTTAAATAAAATTAATTTTCAAAGTAAGTCTAATATGAAATACAGTATTAAATGTTATCATAATACATAGGCTGTTTTTTTTCAAGCTCTGATGGTCCATAAAAAACAAGACGAGTGTAAATAACAAAATGAATTTATTACCAAAAGTCAGGTACAAACATGGTTACTTTTTGACATAATCACTGTGAATATTGAGGCATTTGTCATATCTGTGGATGAGCTTTTCCATCCCTTGTCATAGAATGTTGCCACCAATGACGTGAGATGGACCCTAACATTGTTTTGAAGATCGTCATTAGTCTTGAACCTCTGCCCTCCTAGCCACTTTTCCTGTTTAAGAAAGAGGTGGAAGTCGCTTGGTGCTAAATTGGGGCTATATGCTGGGTGTTTAAAGGTGGTGAAGACTTCCACCCAGCTTAAAATTTTTTAATGTGTGAAGACTTCCACCTCTTTGCTGAACTGAAAACGTGGCTAGCACGGCAGAGGTTTGAGACTAATGATGATCTTCAAAACGACATTGTTAAGGCCATCTCAATTCACTGGTGGCAACATTCTATGACAAGGGGATGGAAAAGCTCATCCACAGATATGACAAATGCCTCAATCTTCACAGTGATTATATTGAAAAGTAACCATGTTTGTACCTAACTTTTGGTAATAAATTCATTTTGTTANTTAAATGTTATCATAATACATAGGCTGTTTTTTTCAAGCTCTGATGGTCCATAAAAAAAAGACGAGTGTAAATAACAAAATGAATTTATTACCAAAAGTGTCAGGTACAAACATGGTTACTTTTTGACATAATCACTGTGAATATTGAGGCATTTGTCATATCTGTGGATGAGCTTTTCCATCTCCTTGTCATAGTATGTTGTCACCAATGACGTGAGATGGGCTCTAACATTGTTTTGAACATCATCATTAGTCTTGAACCTCTGCCCTCCTAGCCACTTTTCCTGTTCAAGAAAGAGGTGGAAGTCACTTGGTGCTAAATCGGGCTATATGCTGGGTGTTTAAAGGTGGTAGAGACTTCCACCCAACTTAAAACTTTTTAATGTGTGAAGACTTCCACCTCTTTTCCTGAACTGAAAATGTGGCTAGCAGGGCAGAGGTTTGAGACTAATGATGATCTTCAAAATAACAATGTTATTCACTGGTGGCAACATTCTATGACAAGGGGATAGAAAAGCTCATCCACAGATATGACAATTGCCTCAATCTTCACAGTGATTATATCGAAAAGTAACCATGTTTGTACCTAACTTTTGGTAATAATTTAATTTTGTTATTTACACTTGTCTTTGTTTCATGGACCATCAGAGCTTGAAAAAACTGCTGTATATATATCTATATATGTATATGTATATATGGTATATTTGTGTAAA